>NW_027903392.1:0-236 GCF_054177405.1 Leptonychotes weddellii | reverse complement strand
TGCACATTAGAATTACTTGAAGAGTGAAAGAAAGAAAGAAAGAAAGAAAGAAAGAAAGAAAGAAAGAAAGAAAGAAAGAAAGAAAGAAAGAAAAGAAGGAAAGAAAGAAAGGCAAGAAAACCACTCCACTTGCTAGAGGCTCTACCCTAGACCAACCCAGTTGGAATCTCTCAGAGTGGGGCACAGGCACTGATATTTTTATTTTATTTTATTTTTTTTTTAAAGATTTTATTTAT
>NW_027903391.1:0-236 GCF_054177405.1 Leptonychotes weddellii | reverse complement strand
TCCCATGGTGGGCAGCCGCCCACCTGCCTGCATCTCCGTGGCCCGGTTCGCCGCTGCGCGTTGAGGGTCCCGTCTTCCAGGTCCAGCGTGGGCACTGCAGTGAGCTTGTCCTTTCCTCTTCTGTGCCTTTGCTCACGGTTTACCTTTCACTGAGAATCCTACCTGTTCTTCAGTGTTCAACTCAAATGCTTCTTCCTGACGGCAGCTTCACTGGAGAGCCGTCCCTTCCTCTGAAT
>NW_027903390.1:0-236 GCF_054177405.1 Leptonychotes weddellii | reverse complement strand
GGCATATATATATCTGAAGTGAATCATGCTAAGTGGAAGCAGTCAGATTACAAGGCTACACACCGTATGATTCCAACTCTAGAACATTCTGGAAAAGGCAAAACTATCAGGACAGAAACCAGATCAGTGGTTGCCACGGAGCCAGGGCTGAACCATCAGGATTGAAGGCTATGGGGTCTGAGGAAAATGCTTTATATCTTGATTGTGATGAGAGTTACATGACTATATGTGTTGGT
>NW_027903389.1:0-236 GCF_054177405.1 Leptonychotes weddellii | reverse complement strand
TCCCATGGTGGGCAGCCGCCCACCTGCCTGCATCTCCGTGGCCCGGTTCGCCGCTGCGCGTTGAGGGTCCCGTCTTCCAGGTCCAGCGTGGGCACTGCAGTGAGCTTGTCCTTTCCTCTTCTGTGCCTTTGCTCACGGTTTACCTTTCACTGAGAATCCTACCTGTTCTTCAGTGTTCAACTCAAATGCTTCTTCCTGAGGGCAGCTTCACTGGAGAGCCGTCCCTTCCTCTGAAT
>NW_027903388.1:0-236 GCF_054177405.1 Leptonychotes weddellii | reverse complement strand
ATTTCCTGGGACCACCTCCTAAATAAACTACCTGTACCCAAGTCCTTATCACAGTGTCTGCTTCTAGGGGAGCTGACTGGATATGCAATAATGCCTTTCAATGGCAGGGAACTAGAAGGTTGTCAGGACTGATGACAGAGTCTGAGGAGGAAAAGGGGGAAGGAGGCTGCAGAGCTGGGCAGCATTGAGGAGCTGGACTTTCTGTGGGACAGTGGAAGGGTTTTTTTTTGTTTTTT
>NW_027903387.1:0-236 GCF_054177405.1 Leptonychotes weddellii | reverse complement strand
TTGCAGTATGAGCCTATAGACTATCTGTTCTCTTGGTGTGGAGTGTTGTTTGACTTGTGAATGAAAAAAATCTCTTAAACCACACCACTATCGAATGAAAATATTGAAATTGTATCTGTAAGAAACATTTAAAGAGAAGATATATTAGTTTTTTAATTGGTATTTTAATTTTTATATATTACGGAAAGAACAGAAGTGACTGAATATTGTTAATTATATACCACTGTGTGTTTAGA
>NW_027903386.1:0-236 GCF_054177405.1 Leptonychotes weddellii | reverse complement strand
CTTCACGGTCCAAATCACATCTTCCTGCTGCTTTTTTCTGTTCTTCTAATCTCTCTCTCCTGACCCCTTCTCCTCAATCTCTGGCGCCCCTCCAATCCCTCCGCCCAGCTTCTGCCATTTCTTCCCTTTCTCCTCAGTGCGCAATGCCCAGAGAACAGAATTTAGTTAAAAAAAAAAACACAAATAATAAAATAATAAAATAAAATAATAATAAACAAATAATAAAAACCCATGGG
>NW_027903385.1:0-1493 GCF_054177405.1 Leptonychotes weddellii | reverse complement strand
GTAGTGAAAAGAAGGACCATATGCACCCCAATGTTCATAGCAGCAATGTCCGCAATAGCCAAACCGTGGAAAGAGCCGAGATGCCCTTCAACAGATGAATGGATAAAGAAGATATGGTCCATATATATTATGGAATATTACTCAGCCATCAGAAAGGATGAATACCCAACTTTTACATCAACATGGATGGGACTGGAGGAGATTATGCTAAGTGAAATAAGTCAAACAGAGAAAGTCAATTATCATATGGTTTCACTTATTTGTGGAACATAAGGAATAGCATGGAGGACATTAGGAGAAGGAAGGGAAAAATGAAGGGGGGGAATTCGGAGGGAGAGATGAACCATGTAAGACTATGGACTCTGAGAAACAAACAGGGTTTTTTTGGTTGGGGGAAGGGGGATTGGTTAGCCCGGTGATGGGTATTAAGGAGGGCACATACTGCATGGAGCACTGGGTGTTATACAAAAACAGTGGATCATGGATCACCATATCAAAAGCCAATGATGTATTGTATGGTGACTAACATAACATAATAAAATTTAAAAAAAAAAAGAATTCCTCATATCAGTGACATCATATGATACAAGTTTTTCCCTGTTTGACTTTTTTTACTTAGCATAATACCCTCTAGTTCCATCCACGTAATTGCAAATGGCAAGATTTTTTTTTTTATGGCTGAATAATATTCCATTGTGTATATATATATATATACCACTTCTTCTTTATCCATTCATCTGTTGATGGACATCTTGGCTCTTTCCACAGTTTGGCTATTGTGGACATTGCTGCTATAAACATTGGGGTGCACATACCCCTTCGGATCCCTACTTTTGTATCTTTGGGGTAAATACCCAGTAGTGCAATTGCTGGGTCAAAAGGTAGCTCTATTTTTAACTTTTTGAGGAACCTCCATACTGTTTTCCAGAGTGGCTGCACCAGCTTGCATTCCCAACAACAGTGTAGGAGGGTTCCCCTTTCTCCACATGCCTGCCAACATCTGTCGTTTCCTGACTTGTTAATTTTAGCCATTCTGACTGGTGTGAGGTAGTATTCATTGAGGTTTTGATTTGGATTTCCCTGATCCCAAGCAATGTTGAGCAGTTTTTCATGTGTCTGTTGGCCATTTGGATGTCTTCTTTGGAAAAATGTCTGTTCATGTCTTCTGCCCATTTCTTGATTGGATTATTTGTTCTTTAGGTGTTGAGTTTGATAAGTTCTTTATAGATTTTGGATACTAGCCCTTTATCTGATATGTCATTTGCAAATATCTTCTCCCATTCTGTTGGTTGTCTTTTGGTTTTGTTAACTGTTTCATTTGCTGTGCAGAAAGCTTTTTATCTTGATGAAGTCCCAATAGTTCATTTTTGCCCTTGCTTCCCTTGCCTTTGGCAATGTTTCTAGGAAGAAGTTGCTGCAGCTGAGGTCAAAGAGATTGGGAGATTTTTGATTACTGCTTCAATTTCCTTAGTGGTTATAGGTCTGTTCAGGTT
>NW_027903384.1:0-236 GCF_054177405.1 Leptonychotes weddellii | reverse complement strand
TGACGTGGGTCCGTTAACTGCAGCAGGGTCCTGGCCTGACAGAAGAGCCCAGTGGGGAATCAGTGTTGGGTGGGGGAGCGCTTGGACTAGCTCCTCAGTGTTTCCATAAATCTAAAACAGTTCTAAACACCAAAGTCTTTTTTGAAAAAAGAGAGTATGCCGCCAAAACAGTGGGGAAAGGGGCCCGTGACAACCACGGGAGGCACAAGGAGAACGCCCCGCGGCGGAGCGTTTGC
>NW_027903383.1:0-236 GCF_054177405.1 Leptonychotes weddellii | reverse complement strand
CGGGGGCTGCTGCAGCCGAGCGCTCCCCGCCAACCCGACGCTACCCAGCCCCTCCCGGACCCCCCACGGCCGCCTCTCCCCCACACCCAGCCGCCCCATCCCCCGTGCTGACCACCATTTTCTACACCAAGAAGGACGGGGGCGGGGCGGGGGGCGCAAGAGGCAGGTGTTTCCGAAGGGTCATCGCCTCGCCGCGGTCCAGCCCTCCGCCTAGCATTTTCTGCGGCCAAACGCGG
>NW_027903382.1:0-236 GCF_054177405.1 Leptonychotes weddellii | reverse complement strand
GGCTTCCCACGGAGCAGGAGGCCCGATGCGGGGCTCGATCCCAGGACCCTGGGATCATGACCTGAGCCGAAGGCAGCCACTTAACCGATTGAGCCACCCAGGCACCCCTGAAACTTGGCATCTTTTTAAAAAAATTTTCTTTAAACTTGGTGGCTTTTTGAAATATTTTCTGCTTTTCTTTCTTGTTCTCCATTTTATCGTATCTAGAAAATGGAATGGTTCCTTTTTCAGGCTAT
>NW_027903381.1:0-236 GCF_054177405.1 Leptonychotes weddellii | reverse complement strand
TTTTTGTTTGTCCTGGAAGCTTTTTATCTCTCCTTCAATTTTCAATGACAGCCTAGCTGGATAGAGTATTCTTGGCTGCATATTTTTGTCATTTTGTGCTCTGAATATATCATGCCAGGCCTTTCTGGTCAGCCAGGTCTCTATGGATAGGTCTTCTGCCAATCTAATGTTTCTACCATTGTAGGTTACAGACCTCTTGCCCTGAGCCGCTTTCAGGATTTTCTCTTTGTGTCTGA
>NW_027903380.1:0-236 GCF_054177405.1 Leptonychotes weddellii | reverse complement strand
TTCCTGCATAGTCCTCGTGATAGCACACATTAAGTGTCATTTCCCAGAAGAGGAGGCTGGTGGGCAAAGAAGGAGAGGCAGCCCCACCCACAGGTGATGGGCGCTGCTCGGAAGTCAGAACCCGCTGGGCCCGAACCCTGGCCTGTGCCGTTGGCAGAGGACCCTGGACAGGCATCCTGCTTCTCCGGGCCCCAAGGTCCACGAGCCAGGAGCGATCACCAGGGTCCAGGAGCCGG
>NW_027903379.1:0-236 GCF_054177405.1 Leptonychotes weddellii | reverse complement strand
CCCCGCGTGGGGCTCCCTGCTCTGCAGGAAGCCTGCTTCTCCCTCTCCCACTCCCCCTGCTTGTGTTCCCTCTCTCTCTGTGTCTCTCTGTCAAATAAATAAATAAAACCTTAAAAAAAAAAAAAATTAACAATTTGATCTATTTATCTATGCACATACATATACATATTTATATTTACTTAGTAAATATTTACAAATTTTATAAACTCATAAAAATAAGTTTTTATTAAATATTT
>NW_027903378.1:0-236 GCF_054177405.1 Leptonychotes weddellii | reverse complement strand
GCAGAGGAGAATAGATTAATGAGAGAACAAAATGCTCGCAGAGTAACAACGTCCCCAGAGAATATACTCTAAACAAATCAGAAAAGACCTGAAGCAGTGGGAAAAGAAAGGGAAAGAGAGAAAAAAGAAAAAGAAAAGAAAAGAAAAAGAAAAAGAAAAATAGACCTTAATATTTTTGATAGAAAAAATATTTTGAAAAAAAAAATACTTTGTCAATTTGTACTCAGGTACCTGGT
>NW_027903377.1:0-236 GCF_054177405.1 Leptonychotes weddellii | reverse complement strand
GACGGATGAATGGATGGATAGACAGATGAATGTATGGATGGGTGGGTGGATGGACAGATGGACTAAAGGATGGATGAGTGAATGGATGAGTAGATCGATGCATTTTTTAGGTTTGGGAGGATGGGGTTGGATGGAAGATGATTCGCCTCCACTCAGTTCTGTCCTCCCCCTTAACAAATGGGATGATTTGTTGGGATCACTATTGAATTACCCTGCACTGGGGAGGTGAGGATTAT
>NW_027903376.1:0-236 GCF_054177405.1 Leptonychotes weddellii | reverse complement strand
TTATTTTTTAAAGATTTTATTTATTTATTTGACAGAGAGACACAGTGAGAGAGGGAACACAAGCGGGGTGTGGGGGAGAGGGAGAAGCAGGCTTGCCGCTGAGCAGGGAGCCCGATGCGGGGCTCGATCCTAGGATCTTGAGATCATGACCTGAGCCAAAGGCAGACGCTTAACAACTGAGCCACCCAGGTGCCCCTTACATGCTGTTTATAAGAAACAAACTTGAAATTTAATGA
>NW_027903375.1:0-236 GCF_054177405.1 Leptonychotes weddellii | reverse complement strand
GATACTGTGGTGGCCAAAACTATTTGTTACCTAATGACTTCTGACTCACATGTGTCTTGTAAATGGTGTTACAATTAATAGTTCTTCCTCCACCGTTGCTAGATAAGGTAGGATCTTTTTGATGAAAGACATGGGTTAGCCCAGATAAATGATGTTGCTTTTTACACACACACACACACACACACACACACACACACACCTCTTTCCCTCCTTCCTTGGGAGCTAGATAAAGACAG
>NW_027903374.1:0-1493 GCF_054177405.1 Leptonychotes weddellii | reverse complement strand
GACTATTGGCAAAAATTAAGCCATCTGTCTTATTATTCGACATCCCAGATATTACCTAAACCCAGTAGTTTGCCCATCAAAGCTACTCCATATAAACATCCTTATTTGTTCACTATAGTTTCTGACTATATTACACCCAATGCTATGAAAGTCTTTTTGACACAGTATCCATCGGGAACCTCCCTTTATATGCACCTTAATCAATTACTTTGGCTGTGGCTTACTATATTAAGAGGCCTTCTTGTTCTATGTATAGGTTTTGTCGTTGTACCTATTCTATTCACTATAATCCTCGAACCATTAATTGCAATATTTAATATATTACATCCTCTTATAGCGTTAGCACTCTCTTTGCTTATCATTTATATTATTACTAAACCTCTGCGTTTATCGTTAAGAGAAAATTTTGATGATGAGCCGCGGATACGTGAGCTAACCTTAGCTACGACTAAGCAAAATTATTTGCAAATAAAACATGATGTAGAGCCTCTTCTAACAAAAATTCATCAGTTCAACGCTAAAAAAACCGCTCTCATTGATACCTTAAATCATGCCGAGCTCATTCAAACTAAGTTAAACAAATTGCCTAATCAACACGAGTTAATAAACGAACTTACAAAAATATCTCAAGACTTAGAAAATGGGTATAGTCATCTCAACCAGTTGCAAACACAAATAGGTAGCGACTATAACCAAAACGCGCAATACTATCGCAGGGTGATTGAAGCGTATGCACAAGCCAAAGCTGATTATGATGCGGTTGTCTCTAAGCAAAATATGCGTAGATTTCTAAACTTTATAAAGTCTAAATCAAATATTTTATTACCGTAGTCAATTACTATTTTAACCCTAGTTATAATCTTTAAATTAAAGGCACATTTAACCTATGTCATCTATGCTTTGGACAAGTACAGGTAAACAAATCACCCTAGCTAAGCGTCTTGGCGATGGCGGTGAAGGCTATGTCCATGCTATAAAAGAAGACTCCGACTTAGTGGCTAAGCTTTATCATGTCAATCATATACCTGATGAGAATAAACAAAACAAGTTACGCTTAATGGTAGCACTGGTGCAAGGAGATTTAGCCAATAATTATGAGACATTACTTAAGTATGTCGCCTGGCCAATAGATACGCTACATAAGCGCAGAAATGGCAAAGTTAGTAATAGGGTGATTGGTTTTGTAATGACTAAGATTGACAAGGCAAAACCGATTCATACCTTATATAACCCTTCTTTACGGCAAAAAACTTATCCTCAAGCCACATGGGACTTTTTAATTTATAGCGCTCGCAATATCGCTGTGGCAATGGATACTTTGCACACGCAGGGTCATGTGATTGGTGATGTCAACCAAGGCAATGTATTGTGCAAAGCGGACAGTCAAGTTGCCTTTATTGATGCCGACTCTTTTCAAATTAAAGCCAATGATAAGTTGTATCTTTGTGAGGTGGGCGTCGGTCATTTTACCCCGCCAGAATTGCAAGGCGATA
>NW_027903373.1:0-236 GCF_054177405.1 Leptonychotes weddellii | reverse complement strand
GAAACACAGAGCTTGTGGTAGAAGCCTTCCCAGACCAGCTAGGCTAGAGAGGACATTTTGTAAAGTCCTTTGTCATAGCATCAAAGGGAGAGCAACTTGGACAGTTACCATGGCTCATCACCCTGATTCCCATAAGAATCTCTGCTATTAGGCAAGGAACAAAATTTATCTCCTCCAAATGTGAGTAACGGAAAAGTAATTTGCCTGCCTTCATTGTAAAAACAAGGATGAAAAAT
>NW_027903372.1:0-236 GCF_054177405.1 Leptonychotes weddellii | reverse complement strand
ATGACTACAGGTGAACTCACCAAGGAAATGAGCATGGAAAGAAGAATGCAGAGAGCTGAGCACCAGGTTGGTGGCGGGGGCTGGGGGGAAGCTCACAGTTCAGAGGAGGAAGAGGATCTTCACCACAGTAAGAGATTAGTGGACACTGAGATGGGAGGGTAACTAGGCGAAGGCGCTGTGGTAGAAGTCTTGAGAGTTTCAAGAACAAGGTGGTGGTGAACAGTGTCAGATGTGAT
>NW_027903371.1:0-236 GCF_054177405.1 Leptonychotes weddellii | reverse complement strand
GCTCATCAGATAATCAACCGCGGGTCCTGAGACAGGGTCTTGCCACTCCGGGCCACAGTTTCCCTACCTGTAAGGCAGGATAATAATGCCTGTCCAACTGCTCATTTGTCAGGGTCACCGGGAGGCCTAAGTAAGATATCTGCAAGTACTCTGTACATGACTGCTCACTGTGTGAACTTTTATCTCACTGAAAAAACAAAAACAAAAAAACCCTCCCCACCAGCCTTCCTGTAAGG
>NW_027903370.1:0-236 GCF_054177405.1 Leptonychotes weddellii | reverse complement strand
TGCAGTATTCCTTAGTGCTGGTGTTCTGCCATTCTCATTGATCGGTAAACTTGGTCTTGGCTGGATGTTCTTGCTGATCTTCTGGGGGAGGGGCCTGTTGCTGTGGTTCTCAAATATCTTTGCCGGAGGCGGAATTGCCCCGCCCTTGCCAGGGTTCGGGCTAAGTAATCTGCTCGGGTTTGCTCTCCATAGCAGTTTTTTGTACAGCTTTGGAGGACAAGAGTGAAAATGGTGGC
>NW_027903369.1:0-236 GCF_054177405.1 Leptonychotes weddellii | reverse complement strand
CAACCTCCAGTGGCCCTGTGACCTCCAGCCTCCCCTCGCCACCCACCCTCCCCTTGGCCATCAGAGATTTTCCCCGCAACTCAACTGGGTCCTGACTCTCCCCTGCTTTAAAAGGAGAGACAATCCTCCTTGCACATTGTGGGTCCCAGCAGACTCCCGGGACCCTGGCTGCAGGCCCCTCCAGATGTGACCACCACCCGCCCCACTTGCTACTCTCTGCCGCTAAGCTCGCCACT
>NW_027903368.1:0-236 GCF_054177405.1 Leptonychotes weddellii | reverse complement strand
CCTAGAGCTTCGAGGAAACCAACCTTCCCTGAACTTGGGGGCTGCCGGCCGCCTGATCCATCGGTTAACAACAAAGAAGCTGCCTAATACTGTGAGCAGGTTCATCCGGAGACTGCTACAGCTGGCAGGTGCTTGCAGCGCCTTCAGATGTCACCTCGTTCAAACCTGATAGCAAAACCCCTGTGACCTACGGAGACAGCCGCCGCGCTGCCAAGCAGGGTTGTATCATCTGGGGG
>NW_027903367.1:0-236 GCF_054177405.1 Leptonychotes weddellii | reverse complement strand
TAAGAACCCTATGGAATAATATAGAGTACTGCTTGGTTTGGTATCTATAACATTTGCAGTTAACTCTGATTAATATAGATATTAAATAATGTCTTATTAAAATTACAAGGGGACAATTTGCAAATGGATGAGGAGATAGCTAATGTCTCTTTCTTTAGAATGTACAAGGTATTTATAGATGTCTAAATAAGCCAAAATCATATTAATGGACATCTCTCAGGATTTTAACATTGTCT
>NW_027903366.1:0-236 GCF_054177405.1 Leptonychotes weddellii | reverse complement strand
TGTTCGTCTCTCCTGTCTGGCTGTTCCTGAGTTGGAGTCTTTATAGTAAACGAGTAATCTAGATCTTTGAAGTCAGTTCTGAGTCATACTATTTAAATTTTATTTGCGCTATCTCAGAAGTGTACTGGAAGATACTGGAAATGCAGAAGTAGCAGCTTGTGCTGTAAGACAAATAACCAGCGTTTTTGATCCACATCTCAATTTTATTACTTTGGAATGTGATATGCTTGCATTAT
>NW_027903365.1:0-236 GCF_054177405.1 Leptonychotes weddellii | reverse complement strand
TTCCAGGGAATCCCTTCTGAGCTTCCTATGTTCAATGCTGCTATGATATAGGTAGTGTGGTTCTATACTTATTTTATAGAAGATTGGCTATCATTAGCTTCAATCCAACTTTGATCAAACAGGCTAGATCAGCTTTCTCAAAGGCTCCCCAAAAACCCTAGCTCCATGGGATCCACAAACAGGGAGCCTGGTGGGTATAGGATGTTTTGCAGTGATTCCATAACAAACTTTCTTTT
>NW_027903364.1:0-236 GCF_054177405.1 Leptonychotes weddellii | reverse complement strand
TTCAGACATATTTTTGTGAATGATTCCTGGTTTAAATTTTTTTTTTTGAGAATTTACACTGTATGATTTAATTATTTTAAATTCATTAAAATGTGTTTTATGCCTCAGAATATGGTCTGTCGCAATGAATGTTCCATGTGTACTTGAAAGAGTGTATTTTTCTGTTACTCGGTATTCTATAAATATCAAGTAAATTTATATGATGACACTTTCTTGAGGGCCTATTTTGAAAGATA
>NW_027903363.1:0-1493 GCF_054177405.1 Leptonychotes weddellii | reverse complement strand
TATAGTTGTGCTTCATATATTTAAATTGCTAAATATGTGTTATTTAGTTTTGCATGTTTTTTGGACTTTGTAAATAGGAATTAAATATCCTTTAAGACTTGCTTCATTTGCTCCACACTATGGTTCTGGAATTCCTTCGTATTGTTGCATGTGCTTCTAATTCATTCATGTTTACTGCTTGCTGTATAGTATTCTGTTACATATGAATATATCTTTTTTTTTAAAAGATTTTATTTATTTATTTGAGACAGAGAGAATGAGAGAGACAGAGAGCACATGAGAGGGGGGAGGGTCAGAGGGAGAAGCAGGCTCCCTGCCGAGCAGGGAGCCCGATGCGGGACTCGATCCCGGGACTCCAGGATCATGACCTGAGCCGAAGGCAGTCGCTTAACCAACTGAGCCACCCAGGCACCCTATATATGAATATATCTTAATATATTTCCCCAAGTTAATTCTGGTGGGCACTTGGGATTTTTTTAGGTTTTTGTTTTTCTCTTATAAGCTGTTAAGTGCTCCAGCACTAGAAAGTATTGCTAGGACTCCCCTTGTGCATATATCCCAGGGTACTTGTGTAAGAATTCTCTAAGGTATATGCCCTGGAAGTGGAATTGGTAGGTTTACATATCTTCACCCTGCTGGATGTTACCAAATTGCTTTCTAAACCAATTGCACCATTTTACCAATCCATCGGCAATACGTTAAAGTTTCTGTTGCTCCACATCCTCACCAACATTTGATATTGCTGGAGTTTTAATTTTTGCCAATCTAGTGAAAATGACAATCTACCTAGGTTTTTAATTTGCATTTCCTGAATTACTAAGGTTGGGCATCTCCTTATATGCTTATTAGCTATCGCGGATTCCTTTTCCCGTTCAAATCTTTTGTCCATTGCTCATTGGCATCATCTGTCTCTTCTACCCTACTGACTTTCTATAATTTAATACATATTTGGATATTAATCCCTTGTCAGATATGTATATTATATTTTTCTCTTGTTCATGCCTTGTCTCATTATATTCTTTGCAATTTCTGCTAGTCGAATTTCTTAATCTCAAATGAGCTTCATTTATCCATACCTTCTTTTATGACATATGTGTGTTATCTAAGAAATTCTTTTCCACTACGAAGTCATAAAATTTTTCTCTTACATTATTTTCTTTTATAATTTTTCCTCTTACATTTAAGTATTTTGTCCCATCTAAAAATGATTTTTCTGTATGGTATGAGATAAAGGGTAATATTTTATTTTATTTTGTTTTTCCCATACGAATAACCAAGAGTGTTAGCCCTATTAATTAAAAAGGCCATTCTTGGGCGCCTGGGGGCTCAGTTGGTTAAGCATCTGCCTTCGGCTCAGGTCATGATCCCACGGTCCTGGGATCGAGTCCTGCATCAGGCTCCCTGTTCGGCAGGGAGTCTGCTTCTCCCTCTCCCCCTCTCTCCACTTGTACTCACTCTCTCTCTTAAAAATAAATAAATAAATAAATAAATAA
>NW_027903362.1:0-236 GCF_054177405.1 Leptonychotes weddellii | reverse complement strand
ATTCTCTCTCTCTCAAATAAATAAATAAAATCTTAAAAAAAAAAAAAAAGAATGTTCTTGATGAAATGAGCGAGGATATTAGCAAGTGTGACTTTTTTTGACATTGTAATAATGAAATTTGTCGGCATTTGGAAGTTACACAATCACATGTGTAAAAGATCCATTCAGAGTGGGAGAGAGAATGATGGATTTCATGTAATGGGAAGAAAAGCTCACTTTGTTTCACTTTTGGTTTT
>NW_027903361.1:0-236 GCF_054177405.1 Leptonychotes weddellii | reverse complement strand
TCCCCATCAGTACGAGTAGAGGTGTGTGTGTGCATAAAGGGAGGGGGAGAGATAGCAAGCCAAAGGAAGATCAGACACGAAGCTGTAGAGTTCATCACCAGTGCAGCTGGTTTATGACCTATGACATGCTGGAATAATGTTCTACATTTTTTTTTACTCCTTTTATAGTCTGTCTAACTCTATCCTTTTTTTTTTTTTTGCAGATTTGGAAAACTTTAATGTCTCCATAGTCATAT
>NW_027903360.1:0-236 GCF_054177405.1 Leptonychotes weddellii | reverse complement strand
TCCAACCAGTACAAAGAAACGTAGACTGTCCTTTGGATTGAAGATCTACTGCTAACCCTACTCTGATTCTGAGAAGTAACGCAATGTTCTATTCGGAAGTACAGCAGATAAAAGCAAGCAAAACCACCTATAGTAACATCACCCTGTATCACAAACCATCAGCTGTTCTCGGGGCCAAAATAATTTGTTTATGAAGTTCCGGGTTTGGGATCACTTTTGTGTGACCTGTAAACTGA
>NW_027903359.1:0-236 GCF_054177405.1 Leptonychotes weddellii | reverse complement strand
CCACTCAAATGGGAAATGGGCCACCTCTACATGCTGAGTGAGTCACTGGAGAGTTAACAGACATCCAAGGGGGCCCAGGGGTAGTTCTCTAAAATTATAGTTAATTGAGTTCTCTAAAATTATAGTTAATTGAAGAAATTTCAGTAGAACTTAAAGTTGATCATAAAGAAAGTCATAAACTTGGAAGGGCAACGCTCAGTATGTCCCGTTGGGCTTCCAGTATAGACCAGGCATTG
>NW_027903358.1:0-236 GCF_054177405.1 Leptonychotes weddellii | reverse complement strand
TTCATGTCGGGTGGTCAGCACTTTCTTCTTTCAGCACCATCTCCTTAGAACGCCAAGGTAGGACCTGAGGTTGCTTGAAACTGAAGGGATCTGGTGATGCTGATGGTTAGTGTCATTCCATTATGCTATCTGGGATCTCTGTCTCAGTGTAGTATATCAGAAGGTACAGCTCTGAACTCAAAAGTCTAGTTCAGGTTCCTGCTCCATCACTTAGTGGTTGAGCAAGTCCCTTTGTG
>NW_027903357.1:0-236 GCF_054177405.1 Leptonychotes weddellii | reverse complement strand
TGCCATAAAAAATAAATAACAAGGTCCCCCACAACAAGTCCCATTCGGAGATCAACAACTGTTTTGTTTAGAAATACAAGGAAAGGCTTGGCTGAAAAAAAAAAAAGGGGGTGTGTTTGGCGAGAAGCCTAATATTTTTAAATGGTGTTACTGCTATGCCAGCCTATGGGGTAAAGCAGAATTATAGTAACGGTCACTTCTCCCCCACAAAGGGCCAACCTGCCCAAGCTGCAAGA
>NW_027903356.1:0-236 GCF_054177405.1 Leptonychotes weddellii | reverse complement strand
TGTAATGTATGGGGATTAACATAACAATAAAAAAAAATTTTAAAAAGTTTGATTTAAACCTATGCTAATATGATACTGATGATCAAACAAACTGGGGGAATAAATTAAAACTCCCACAAGATATTCTGATAAAAAATGATTGACCAGAGAAAGAATTAGACTTTGTTAGTAATCAATTATTACTTTGAATCAAACTATCAATACCTTTTATGAAGTTCAGATTTAGTAGTGGAAGG
>NW_027903355.1:0-236 GCF_054177405.1 Leptonychotes weddellii | reverse complement strand
AGGAGGAAGCTACAGAAGATGAGACCTTCCACATTTAACAACCTTAAAGATTTAAAGGTCAAAATTGTTCAGAGGGGGGAATGACAAGGAAAACAAGGGCAAGAGAAATGTAGCTTAAATTAGCATCTCCTTACAGCTTGCAGCCCATGCATAGATCCCTGACACATGCAACATGTGACTTTCCTCAAGGAACTCATGGCTGTCTTAATGCTGATGTTTTGCTGGAGACCAAAAGT
>NW_027903354.1:0-236 GCF_054177405.1 Leptonychotes weddellii | reverse complement strand
AGCCACGTCTGTAGGCCAGTATGACCAAAAGCTGCCTGACCTTCTGCCCAAAGGATCACGTTAGGTCATGGCTGGCCCAACCAAATTGAAGTAACTTAAATTGAGTTGCACTCCTGTCTTTCTTTCAATAGCATAAAGAGGATTAACAGGCCCTAGCAGCAAATACAAGCTCCTCTGCTTCCCGACCCTTTTCATCTGCGGTACTGTGCACCCCAGTGAGCCCTGCAGAACCTGCT
>NW_027903353.1:0-236 GCF_054177405.1 Leptonychotes weddellii | reverse complement strand
CAGTTTTTTTCTATTTTGTGGCAAATCACTCGAGTGGGATCCCCTTAGTGACATGAATCCAGGACAAGGTAGGAGGGTGGTAATGGTGTAATAGGCACGTTAATAACTCTCAGATCTGACACTTATTGAGATTTTGTTCATACAACGCTAGTCTCAGGGAAGCATGGATCAACCCACAAATGGAGCTGGTTGCTCACCCGACAGCCATTCCCCAAGTATCAGACAAGTTCTTAGTT
>NW_027903352.1:0-1493 GCF_054177405.1 Leptonychotes weddellii | reverse complement strand
TCAATAGATGCAGAAAAAGCATTTGCCAATGTACAGCATTCTTTCTTGATCAAAACTCTTCAGAGTATAGGGATAGAGGGTACATACCTCAATATTATAAAAGCCATCTATGAAAAACCTACAGAGAATATCATTCTCAATGGGAAAAAACTGAGAGCTTTCCCCCTAAGGTCAGGAACATGGCAGGGATGTCCACTATCACCACTGCTATTCAATATAATACTAGAAGTCCTAGCCACAGCAATCAGACAACAAAAAGAAATAAAAGGCATCCAAATCGGCAAAGAAGAAGTCAAACTCTCACTCTTTGCAGATGATATGCTACTTTATGTGGAAAATCCAAAAGACTCCACCTCAAAACTGTTAGAACTCATACAGGAATTCAGTCAATTGGTAGGATGTAAATTCAATGCACAGAAATCAGTGGCATTCCTATACACCAACAACAAGACAGAAGAAAGAAATTAAGGAATCGATCCCATTTACTATTGCACCCAAAACCATAAGATACCTAGGAATATATCTAACCAAAGAGGCAAAGGATCTGTACTCAGAAAACTATAAAATACTCATGAAAGAAATGGAGGAAGACACAAAGAAATGGAGAAACTTTCCATGCTCATGTATTGGAAGAAAAATATTGTGAAGATGTCAGTGCTACCTAGAGCAATCTACACATTCAATGCAATCCCCATCAAAATACCATCCACTTTTTTCAAAGAAATGGAACAAATAATCCTAAAATTTGTATGGAACCAGAAAAGACCCCACATAGCCAGAGGAATGTTGAAAAAGAAAAGCAGAGCTGGCAGCATCACAATTCTGGACTTCCAGCTCTATTACAAAGCTGTCATCATCAAGACAGTATGGTACTGTCACAAAAACAGACACATAGATCAGTGGAACAAAACAGAAAGCCCAGAAATGGACCCTCAACTCTATGGTCAACTCATCTTTGACAAAGCAGGAAAGAATTTCCAATGGAAAAAAGATAGCCTCTTCAACAAATGGTGTTGGGAAAATTGGACGGCCACATGCAGCAGAATGAAACTGGACCATTTCCTTACAACACATACAAAAATAGACTCAAAATGGCTGAAAGACCTATATGTGAGACAGGAGTCCATCAAAATCCTAAAGGAGATCCCAGGCAGCAACCTCTTCGACCTCAGCCACAGCAACTTCTTCCTAGAAACATCGCCAAAGGCAAGGGAAGCAAGGGCAAAAATGAACTACTGGGACTTCATCAAGATAAAAAGCTTTGCACAGCAAAAGAAAGTCAACAAAACCAAAAGACAACCGACAGAATGGGAGAAGATATTTGCAAATGACATATCAGATAAAGGGCTAGTATCCAAAATCTATAAAGAAATTATCAGACTCAACACCCAAAGATCAAATAATCCAATCAAGAAATGGGCAGAAGACATGAACAGACATTTTTCCAAAGAAGACATCCAAATGGCCAACAGACACATGAAAAAGTGCTCAAC
>NW_027903351.1:0-236 GCF_054177405.1 Leptonychotes weddellii | reverse complement strand
GATGTGTCAGAACTGATGGCAAGGGCTTATTGGGGCCACTGTTGGACTCGGCATGTGGAAGGAGCTTCAGACAGGTTGTCCCCATGTGTGTCATTAGTTCCTTGAGACTCCCAACAACCCCCTTCTGGGCCTCCATGTCCTGCTGTGTAAAAAGAGGTGGGCATATCTCTCAGCTTGAACCTGCTTGGACCGCGAAGACTAGGATCCCAGTTAGATGGGTTCAGTGCAAGAGGACG
>NW_027903350.1:0-236 GCF_054177405.1 Leptonychotes weddellii | reverse complement strand
ACCTGGAGTATAATGTCATTACATGTATATGCTCACACACACACACACACACACACACACACACAGCCCAGGGAGAGGAGACAGGACACTGGGAACCTTTTCACCAGTAATTAATTCTATTCTTAGCTATCACTGGAAAATTTATTTTTTCCACTAGCTCATCCACTTGGATGTGGGAATGGTACATTGCAGACCCTTGGCTCAGTATTCAGAGACTTTTCTTGCTAATCTACTGT
>NW_027903349.1:0-236 GCF_054177405.1 Leptonychotes weddellii | reverse complement strand
GCTCAGCGCTGAGGACACTCAGCAAATAAACTGTGTATGCTGTTGCTGCCATAGTTATTATTTAGCTATTCTAACTTTCTAACCAGAAAAAAACAAATTAGAGATGCCCAGATTTTCTAATTATCTGCCTTAATATTTTTTTAGAAAGCATTAATAAATCAACCTTTTCCTCAAGGTGGCAAAATAAGTTATATTATCCGTCAGTTTTGCCATTTTATTATATTTATGCCTCATTG
>NW_027903348.1:0-236 GCF_054177405.1 Leptonychotes weddellii | reverse complement strand
TGATCACAGGTCACCATAAAAACATAATAATAATAAGGAGAAAGTTTAAAATACTGCGAGAATTACCAAAATGTGACCCAGAGACACAAAGTGAGCAAATGCTATTGGAAAAATAGCACCGATAGGCATGCTTTGGCACAGGGTTGCCACAAACCCTCAACTTGTAAAAACTCAATACCTGTGAAGCCCAGGAAAGCAAAGCAATAAAACAAGCTGTTCTTTATTTTAATACCAAG
>NW_027903347.1:0-236 GCF_054177405.1 Leptonychotes weddellii | reverse complement strand
TTGATCTTTTCAAGAACTGCTTTTATCTTCTCTGTTTTTTCCCTATTTTCAATTTCATTGATTTCTGCTCTTATTTTTGTTATTTCCTTCCTTCTTGCTTTGGGTTTATTTGCTCTTCTTTTCCTAGTTTCTTTTCTTTTTTTTTTTTTTTAATTTTTTTATTCTTATATTATCCCCATACATTGCATCATTAGTTTTAGATGTAGTGTTCCATGATTCATTGTTTGTGCATAACA
>NW_027903346.1:0-236 GCF_054177405.1 Leptonychotes weddellii | reverse complement strand
GGCACAGGGTTGCAGATTGGATAAAAAGACAGGACCCATCCATATGCTGTCTACAAGAGACTCATTTTGAACCTAAAGATACATCCAGACTGAAAGTGAAGGGATGGAGATCCATCTTCCATGCCAGCGGACCTCAAAAGAAAGCTGGGGTAGCAATTCTTATATCAGACAAATTAGATTTTAAACTAAAGTCTGTAATTAGAGACACAGAAGGACACTATATCATTCTTAAAGGG
>NW_027903345.1:0-236 GCF_054177405.1 Leptonychotes weddellii | reverse complement strand
GCAGGGGGAGAGGCAGAGGCAGAGGGAGAAGCAGGCCTCCCACCAAGCAGGGAGCCCAATGCAGGACTTGATCCCAGGACCCTGGGACCATGACCTGAGCTGAAGGCAGACACTTAACCAACTGAGCCACCAGGCATCCCTCTCCTATTGGATTTTTCAATTATGAAAGTCAATATATTTCTTTTACTGTTTAAGTCATCTTGAATTGATTTTTGTTACATTATAAAAATGTTTTC
>NW_027903344.1:0-236 GCF_054177405.1 Leptonychotes weddellii | reverse complement strand
ACCTGGAGTATAATGTCATTACATGTATATGCTCACACACACACACACACACACACACACACACAGCCCAGGGAGAGGAGACAGGACACTGGGAACCTTTTCACCAGTAATTAATTCTATTCTTAGCTATCACTGGAAAATTTATTTTTTCCACTAGCTCATCCACTTGGATGTGGGAATGGTACATTGCAGACCCTTGCCTCAGTATTCAGAGACTTTTCTTGCTAATCTACTGT
>NW_027903343.1:0-236 GCF_054177405.1 Leptonychotes weddellii | reverse complement strand
CTCTAACAATTAGTGCTTGATACATATTAGGCACTCTGTAAATATTTATTCAATAAATGAATGAATCCTACAATTTACATTTTCTGTCCCTGTATCACATCTACTGAGTACTGTTGGAGATGATCCAAGGGCCCATAGCGTTGGTACCACTACAGATTTTTGGATTTTTTTCTCAGCTAAGCTCTTGACTGCTGCTCATATATCTTTAACTCATCTCCATTTCCCCTAGTGGACAT
>NW_027903342.1:0-1493 GCF_054177405.1 Leptonychotes weddellii | reverse complement strand
CGAGAGATGTATCAACTACAAAAACTGAACCAGGAAGAAAGAGAAAACCTGAACAGACCTATAACTACTAAGGAAATTGAAGCAGTCATCAAAAATCTCCCAAGAAACCAAAGACTAGGGCCAGATGGCTTCCCAGGGGAATTCTACCAAACATTTAAAGAATTAATACCCATTCTTCTGAAACTGTTCCAAAAAATAGAAATGGAAGGAAAACTTTCAACTCATTTTATGACGCTACCATTACCTTGATCCCCAAACCAGACAAAGACCCCATCAAAAAGGAGAATTACAGACCAATATCCTTGATGAACATGGATGCAAAAATTCTTACCCAAACAAGCCAATAGGATCCAACAGTACATTAAAAGGATTATTCACCACAACCAAGTTGGATTTATTCCTGGGCTGCAAGGTTGGTTCAACATCTGCAAATCAATGTGATACAACATTAAAAAAAGAAAGAACGAGAACCATATGATCCTCTCAATAGATGCAGAAAAAGCTTTTGACAAAGTACAGCATCCTCTCTTGATCAAAACTCTTCAGAGTATAGGGATAGAGGGTACATACCTCAATATCATAAAAGTCATCTATGAAAAACCCACAGTGAATATCATTCTCAATGGGGAAAAACTGAGAGCTTTCCCCCTCAGGTCAAGAACACGGCAGGGATGTCCACACTACCATTCAACATTAGAAGTCCTATTAGAAGTCCTAGCCACAGCAATCAGACAACTAAAAAATAAAAGGCATCTGAATCGGCAAGGAAGAAGTCAAACTCTCACTGTTTGCAGATGATATGATACTTCCTGTGGAAAACCCAAAAGACTGTACCCCAAAACTGCTAGAACTCATACAGGAATTCAGTAAAGTGGCAGGATATAAAATCAGTGCACAGAGATCAGTGGCATTCCTATACACCAACAACAAGACAGAAGAAAGAGAAATTAAGGAGTCAATCCCATTTACAGTTACACCCAAAACCATAAGATACCTAGGAATAAATCTAACCAAAGAGGCAGAGAATCTGTACTCAGAAAACTATGAAATACTCATGAAAGAAATTGAGGAAGACACAAAGAAATGGAAAAATGTTCCATGCTCATGGATTGGAAGAACGAATATTATGAAGATGTCAATGCTACTTAGAGCAATCTACACATTCAATGCAATTCCTATCAAAATACCATCAACTTTTTTCAAAGAAATGGAACAAATAATCCTGAAATTTGTATGGAACCAGAAAAGACCCCGAATAGCCAGAGGAATGTTGAAAAAGAAAAGGAAAGCCGGTGGCATCACAGTTCCGGACTTCAAGCTCTATTAGAAAGCTGTCCTCATCCAGACAATATTGTACTCGCACAAAAACAGACACATAGATCAATGGAACAGAATCGAGAGCCCAGATATAGACCCTCAACTCTATGGTCAACTAATCTTTGACAAAGCAGGAAAGAATGTCCAATGGAAAAGAGACAGTCTCTTCAACAAAT
>NW_027903341.1:0-12896 GCF_054177405.1 Leptonychotes weddellii | reverse complement strand
CTTTATCCAGTCATCTGTCGATGGACATCTTGGCTCTTTCCACAGTTTGGCTATTGTGGACATTGCTGCTATAAACATCGGGGTGCACGTACCCCTTCGAATCCCTACTTTTGTATCTTTGGGGTAAATACCCACATTGCCTTTATTTTATACTAATTCACGCTCTGATTTGACAAGGTGGCTGCAGTGACAAGCCGTGGAGTAGGAAACTGGAGCGATTCTAAATCCATTACCACCGTCAAAGGAAAAGGTAAATGATCCCAGTGTTTGCAGATTGAGAGAAGATAGAAACCCTTTGGAAATGACTTTCAGCACAACTGGGAGATGGAGAAGCATAGATGAGAAAACTTCACACAACTTCCTTCCCCCTGCCAACATGCACGCATCTCCAGGGGTTTCCGTAGTGCTTTAGATACGGAGTTTCTCTGGGGGCTGTCGAAGGCACTTCTCCCCCCAGAGCCACGCAGTTCTTATGGTGCAGACATACAAAGGGATTTCCAGAGGCCGTCATGCCCAGCTCTTGTGCTCACGTGCGATATCCAAAATAAAAGGACTCGTTCGTTCTCGCAGCAGATACGGATGATTTTGTACGTGTCCGTGGATGGCGTTTGTAAGAGCGCCATGCTGACACTTGTAACTTCCTCAGTGGCACTGACAAACGATGCCGAGGTGGTAGTTTCTAGTGCTTTGCATACATTGGCCCATCTCATCGAAGCCTTAGCACCCTCCAAACAAAATCTGTAAGAACAGATGAGGAACTAGAAAGCAGTTAAGTCACTTCCTGCACAGTCAGTAAATGGCAGAGAGCTGGGATAGGAGCCTGATCCTCCCGACTCCAAAGCCTGTACCTCTAACCGCCAGGCTGCCCTGCCTGCCCTGGGCTGAGATCCCTGCTCCCATGCACCGTCCTGCTGGCATGTGTGCCTCGCGAGGGCCGGGGTCCCGTCTGGTTTCCTCCGCTCTCTCACTGGTGTCGAGGAGGAAGCCGGTGACGAAGGAGTGAATTAAAGCAATTAAAAGGAAGGCTTCTGGCACACTGGGGGAGACCAACTATGGCTCCTGTTCCCCAGTGGTTTCCAGAACTTAGCCTTGGCACCTGTGGCTTTCGTTTCTGGACAGGAGTGTTCTCATGGAGTGTGGTTGGAGGGTTTTACCTTAACCTGAGCCTGCGAGAGATGGGCTGTAGGTTATGGAGAGTCACTGTAAAATTTGGGCTCATTGAGATCAGGGCAGGAGGCCAGCCGATCTTTGTAACAGGGTGCTTGGCGGTAATTAGAAAAAGCATACCGAGTGCACACTCGCCTAGAGTTTTGATGGGTTTGTCATTTCCCTCTACAAAATCGATCAAAACATACGTACTGAAAAGAAGGGACACTGGAAGGTCAGCAATAAGACACGTACGCGTACCTTGAATTCCCTGAGCACAAATCACACCTGCCTTGGAAAGTCTCTTACAGTTCTTTCGTCTGATTTTGTTGGTGAGCCTCAGCTCTTCATACGGGTGTTGGTTAGGACCCATCCAGGAGGCCACGGCGTGTGGAGTCAGAAAGTACGAGTTGTGGTCTGTCTGTGAGGCTGTGTCACCACGATGTCATGCAGAGGACACACGCAGCAATGGTGTCCGCCAGAGCACCATGTTCATGAGCGGATGCGGGGGATTAATAATGAGAGAAGCAACCATGTACTGAGCGCTTATGTACTAAGCACCGTGCTTATTGTTTTATGTGAATCGATCTCCCTTAATCCTTACCAGTCCTATAAGTATTCTTGTGCTCATTTTGTAGCTAAGGAGATTGGCTTTGGGAAGGATTGTGACCTATATCCCCAGTCACCACGGTTATACCTCAGGTTGGCTTCACGGCAGCATCTGCACTATTTTGCTCAGAGTTGGTGACCTGAAACTCCTAATATCCTTTTTACTTCCTCACACCTACTCTTATTACATGGTTGATCATCTGGAGGGACTCCTCTAGATTTTGGTTTATCTCTTTGGCCACCAAATCTTACCCACTTCTTCGAGTGTCTCTTGCCTTGCCTATATAAGAAGGCGACGTGCTAAACAGCCCAGGATACAAGTTGTCATTTAAATACTGTCTTCCGATAGCAGTTATCCTACTGAGCCCTTTGGATTATGGCCGGCAGAGCATGGTCCGCCATCTTACGGGCAGACCTTCTGAATGGTAAGCACCATGCTCTCATCACTTGAATGGAGAGGGGTCTTTTCTCTCTGCCCCTTTCATCGTGCCCATGCCAATGACTTACCAGCTCCTTAGTCTGTCATAGGTAAGACTTAATTGGAAACGGAAAGAAAGGGAACGTTGGTTGAGTTAACATTAGTACGAAGATAAGTAACTTGAACCGGTGTCTAAGTGTCCAAATGGGAATTTGAACTCAAGTTTGCCAGATTCCAGAGGCCACGTTCTTTCCATTTTGCCACACGGGTATTTACAATGTATGCCCTCCGATTTATCAACCTTCGAGGAGGACGTGAGGCCTCTGGGACTTGGTTAGTGCCAGGAGAGGTGGTGCCCACTGGAATGCATGCACTTTTCAGAAGCAGGCTGCGCTGGGCTGTTTGGGGGCATTTACATCATGGAACTTTTCTGCTCGACCCAGTTGCCAGGATAGCTGATGGAGCCAAGATAGTTGTGTGATCCACCCTCAGCTTTAGGACAATGGCAGTAAAAGAGACAAGTGAGAACAGCCAAAGACCTGCCCTTTCCTCCTGCACTAAAAAATCGCTTTGTTGAGTTGAAAGCTGTGAAGTCCTGCCTTCCTCACTTTTCATCACGTGGTTTCTCTTTTTGAATTCCTTTTTTTTGTTTTTAGTGATCCCACCACCAGATATCCACATCGACAGCTACAGTGAGAATTCTCTGAGCTTCACCCTGACCATGGAGAGTGACATCAAGGTAACATTGGGATTTCAAACTGGCAGTTGGGTGGGGCTCTTCTTGTGATGGAACCGCTGTGGCCTGGGACAGTACGAGGAAGAAGAGTGAATGACTCGGTCCAGTAAAACCAAAATACCAGGACTAGGTTGATTCCTTCCCCCATGAAGAACAACTTGAGTCCTTCTCGTGTAATTATTCTGCCTCAGCCTGGTGCCTTTTTTTTTTTTTTTTAAGCCATATAATTAAATGGTTCACAGCTACAGTGCAAATAAAGAGTTGGTGTTAACAGAATGTGTATGCCCTGTAATTTTCAGCTTTATTGGATTTCCTGGTGCGAAGCACTAAGGCAGAGGTTCCCACAGTGAGAGAGAGAGAGTCAGATACCTTAGAAACATATCTACTTACAGCCACTATGCATCCTCCCCTTCTGGCTCCACCACCCCTTCCGTGCGGCCCATCTGCAGGGCCCGTTCCACCATAAGCCTCTGTGTGCCTGTGGTTTTCCAAGTTGAGATTCACCTTCCATAATGTTCTTTCTTTCTTATCAGTTTTTCCTCACATCCTCCCTGTCTGTGAAGCTGTGGTGGGACAAACAGCCTTCGGATCCCTCGTGCCACTTACTGAACCACAATTTGGTGGCCTGACCTTGGCTTCAGAGACCGTTGCTGCAAGGGATGGCCTTTCCATGAACCCTGTCTATATAGTCTTTGCTCTTGAAAGCATTTTGATTTTTTTGTTGTCGCCCCATATTTAAAGATCTTCAGATCAAATCCTTTTATGAGCTCAGGACTTAGAAAAGGTAATGTTTCCTGAGGCCTGGGTCTATTTGCTCCTGTTAAGACCGTGGGAGCTAAGCAAGCCCCTTTCGTATTGACCTCTTGGCCTTGACTGCAAGGATCACCTGAGCTAAGATGTATCCTACATTACCATAATGTAATTCTCTTTAAAGTTGTTCCTCTTTCTGCCTTTATGAATTGGCCCTTGTCCTTTTATTCTGCACCAGTTTTTTTGTTTGTTTGTTTCATCACATCTATAGTGTATATTACAGTCTCATGTTTGTTTTTAGAAGTAGGTGCCATATAGCTAAATATTCAATGATAGCACACAGGGAACCTGTCTAAAGATCAAAAGAAACAACCCGTCCATTTTAAGAAAGGAAATGCCTAAAGGAACAAGAGCAAAGGGGTGCCTTCTGCGTTTGCTATGCTCCCTGGCTGTGTGCTGTTCCCCTAACATGTTTCTTGGTTCCTGGCAGGTGAATGGCTATGTGGTGAACCTTTTCTGGGCATTTGACACCCACAAGCAAGAGAAGAGAACTTTGAACTTCCGGGGGAGCATCTTGTCACACAAAGGTAACACCTTGGAGCTAGTCGGTGTGTGAGCAGGGAGGAGTAGGGAGATCGAGACCTCCTGGTGGCAGAGCTTGTGTGGGGGCTGCCTGGAAGAGGGGCTTTTCTCTGGCTGCCATTCTGGGTGAGCAGATTAAAGAGACTGTGAATGACTCCTGCCTCCGGGGGCGGGTCCACTTGGTGGCTCCTCAACCTCCTTCTCTAGCTCGTTGGCCCTTAATGGAAGTCGGGAGCTTAAGAGAGGAGAAACTAGAAAGAAGCCAGATTAACCCTATACCAATTATTTTTGGGGTCCAAAAAAAAGTTCCGAGAGTGAGATGCCTGCCCCTCCTTTCTGGCGTGGTTTGCTCCTCCTTTGCTAATACCAGGTACACAGGACATGGGGCAGAGTTGCTCTTCAGTGCACATTTGTTGAGCGAATGGACAAACAAGCTGAGCTAAGGGAGGAGGGAAGGTAGTGTCCCAGTCCTTCTTGTATCTGTGCACCTGCTGTGCATAGGCATTTACCTAGGTGTTCTGTGTGTACCATTTTATAGAACCCCCGTCATAATTCTATGGGATATGCTCATTTCACTGATGAGAACCCAACGTTGAGAGATAAAGTAATTCCCACAGAAGGCGACAGCGTCAGGATTGGAACCCACATCTTTCTAATTCCTAAGACTGTGATCTCATTGTCTCAAGGTCACACCAACAGAAATTGGCCAAATCAGGAGCGATGTAGTCTTCTTAGCTGTTGCCGGAAATATATTAAGGGCTAGCTTGATGCGAGGCATCGTGCCAAACACTTTACAAGCTTTTTCTTTTTTAATCCCTGCAGTAGCAACTGCTCTTAAGTGCTGTTGTTTTTTTTTTTTAGTCTTATAAACAAGGAGGTGGACTCAGTTTAAATACAGTTGACCCTGAACAATTGGGGGTTAGAGGGCACTGATCCAGTAGAAAATCTGCACATAACTTTTGACTCCCAAAAAACTTTACTCACAGGCTACTGTTGACCAGAAGTCTTACTGATGACATAAACAGTCCATTAACACATATTTTGTATGCTATATGTATTCTGTACTGTGTTCTTACAATAAAGTCAGCTAGAGAAAAGAAAATATTCATCTATCTGTCTATTTATCTATTTATCTTTGAGGGGAGGAGGGTAAGGGGCAGAGGGAGAGGGAGAGATATTCTTAAGCAAACTCTGCTGAGTGCAGAGTCTGATGTGGGGCTTGATCCCACGACCCTGAGATCATGACTTGAGCTGAAACCCAAGAGTCAGAGGCTTAACCGACTGCGCCACCCAGGCGCCCCAAGAAGAAAATATTCTTAAGAAAATCATAAGGAAGAGAAAATACGTTTACAGCACTGGACTGTAAAAAAAAAAAAAAACAAAAAAACTTGAGTATAAGTAAACCACATAAGTTTAAACCTGTGTTGTTCAAGGCTAAACTGTAGTTTTGTATCCTGCCTTTTTCACTTAACATAAAATTGTAAGAATTTTCTAGTCTCATTAAATATTCTTGGAGACAACTCTTAGTGGCTGCACAATAGTTCATGGAATGCACATTATTTAACCATTGCCCTGTCTCTGGACAGTGGGATTATGTATGTGACGTGTAACATCATGTCCCACAGATGTCTGCATGCTCTGATTCCATGGGATATGGATTGAAGGGCATGAAGAATTTCAAGATGTTTACCCAAGGCCAAATGGCTCTCTAGGAGTGTTGTCCCAATTTCTATCACCAGATGGTCAGCTTTTTAAGAAGCAACCCAATGCCCATGTACGTGTGTTATTTGCAGTAGTCATCAGTAAGTAATGCTGGGATGAATTTGTAAAATAATGAAAATCCTCCAACATGTGGGACTCACTTAAATTGAGAGATTGCATTAAAAAATAGAGTGTCAGTGCACCTGGCTGGCTCAGTCGGAAGAGCAAGCAACTCTTGATCTCAGGTCATGAGTTCAAGCCCCACATTGGGTGTAGGGATTTTTTTTTTTAAAAGGCTTAAAAAGTAGGGCATTGTATATCAAAACATAATTCCCTTTTTAATTAAATTTTTACTTTTAATTCTAGTATAGTTAACAGTGTTTGTATTAGTTTCAGATGTACCCTCTAGTGATTCAACGATTCTATACATTAGTCAGTGCTTGTCAAAGTAAGTGTGCTCTTAATCCCCTTCGTCCATTTCACCCCTCCCCAACCCACCTCCCCTCTGGTAAGTCAGTTTGTTCTCTGTAGTTAAAGAGTCTGTTTCCTGGTTTGTCAAGACACAGATTCTTGACTGACGCCTCCAGCTCCCTTCTGGCATCTTCTTGTCCCTGTTTTCACAGTTGCCAATCTGACTGCTCATACGTCCTATGAGATTTCTGCCTGGGCCAAGACTGATTTAGGGGATAGTCCTCTGGCATTTGAGCATGTCACAACCAAAGGAGTCCGCCCACCTGCTCCTAGCCTCAAAGCCAAGGCCATCAATCAAACTGCAGTGGAATGTACCTGGACTGGCCCCAGGAATGTGGTAAGTCAGCCAGGATGACCCTTGCAGAGACCATCTGGACTCTCCCCTGATTCTAGGCCATGGGGCTTTCTCCTCTATTACTGCAAACACAAACTATCCTCTTAGTCAGTTCTGTATTACCTTCTAGAGGCACCTGCCGTCCCTGTCCACACCTTGGCCTGGCATCTGAGAGAAAACGCCCGTGGTCTTTGCTGTGGAACACACCATAAATGTGATGAGGGGGGCATGTTCCTATGCTTGGGATTCACCTGGTCTCACAGGCATGGTGACCCATTAGCAGCAGTGACAAGCCACTCCGTCTCTCCCCACCGATGTGATCCCCCACCCACAGGTTGCCTTCTTGGGCTGCTCCTCCCAGATGTGCCCACCCCCCCCCCCCCATGTCACGCTATATAGGTCCTTTTTTTTGGTCATTATGTATGCATTTTGGTGCACTATGATCAGATACGTGCTTTTTTGAATCTGCCTTTTATTTCCCACATTTCCCCAATGTAGAGAGAGTCTTCCCAAGGTTCTTGGCACATTTTCACCTCCCCTCTGGTAACGTCACCTCTGGGAAGCTCTCAGCTTCTCCCCAACTTCAGTCCACTGTGGACTCGGGTTGCTCACCCCCAGTCCTCCCTCCCCACCATGAGAATGGCCGCAGCCACTGTCCATCTCTGGGGACCTGCCTGCACCCTGGCCTCCTTGGTGCATGGAGCCCTCTCCTGACCCCTGGCCAGAGCCCTCCGGCCCACTCCCCAGCAGCTGCAGCCCTGTCCTCTGGAAGCCAGGCCTGCTTCTGAGCCTGGAGCCCCCACTCCCATCTTGTGCTTTCCGTGCCCTCGGTCCCCTAGTCCTGCTCCATTTGCTTTGCTTTCTCACTCCCTGGAGTCCCCTAATTCTGTCTTTCCACACTTGCTCCCTTCTCATCACCCCCTTGGGACTTCCGTTCCCCTTCCCTGTATGCTTCCCTCTCCGGCCCTGGCTGCTGAGCAGCTTAGAGAAAATGCACAGCTGTCTGGGACTCGGAAGTCCCTGTGCACGTCCCTGATCCGTGCCCTCCGTTCCCACGACTTCTCCAGACTTTCTTCACAGCTTTCCTTCAAGTCCCCGTCTTTACCTGCCTGTGGGCTCTTCCATGCTGCCTGACAAAGAAAGCTTCTTTAGTCCTTATCCCCCCGTTTATAAACCCCACAGCTGTGAGCCCCCGCTCCAAGCCCATCAAAAACCCCCACCCTGCTTTAAACTCCCGGTTTTCCACATATATCAGTGGGGGTTAAGAATGGCTGCATAGAACAAGAGCTGAAAGTGACAGCGGCTTTAACAGTTTCATTTCCCTCTTCATTAAAAGAAGGCGGAGTCCTTCAGCAGGCCTGGGTTTCTACAGCACCAGGTTTGATTGGGAACCCAGGCTGCCTGTGGCCTCCAACTTCAAGGTCGGCTCATGGTCCAAGAGGTCTGAAGCCACACCATCATCTGTGTTCCAGGCAGCAGGAGGGCGGGAGGAAAGGCTTCTCCCTCCATTTCCCCCAGCACCCACTGAGCTCCCACGTGACACATCTTCTTAGAGCTCATTGGCCAGAACTCCGTCACGTGGTCTCTCCTAGCTTGCAGCTCATTGGCCAGAGCTTTGTCACGTGGTCTCTCCTAGCTTGCAGCTCATTGGCCAGAACTTTGTCACGTGGCCTCTCCTAGCTTCCAGGGAGGTGGGAAGTATAGATTTTCTTCCAGGAGGCAATTCTTAGTAGGAAGCAGGATTCTAGTAAGGAGAGGAGGAAGAGTGGGTGTCTTCCCGGCAGCTCCCCATGCCTGCCCTGCTGCCCTCCCTCCTCAACCTCCCTCCACAAACGCACTGGCTTCCTCCCCATCTGTACTACCAGCCGTGTTTCTCAGCATGCCATCTGCTCTCTGAGAACCCCGCTCTTCTCCCTGGCTCATCGTGCAGTCTTTTCCTACAGTAGCTCATGCTCTGTATTTGCAACTTGTCATTTATAATCGTGTCTGTTTTTCTTCTCTGTGCCTCCTTCCTCAAAAATGAGCGCTTCGAGGGGCACCTGGATGGCTCAGTAGGTTAAGTGTCTGCCTTCAGCTCAGGTCATGATCTCAGGGTCCTGGGATAGAGTCCTGCATTGGCTCCCTGCTCAGCAGGGAGTCTGCTTCTCCCTCTCCCTCTGCCCCTCCCCCATGCACCCACGCACGCTCGCTCTCTTTCTGAAATAAACACAATCTTTTTTTGAAAAAAGAGTGCTTTGAGGACAGCGCACACCATGTTTATCTTGGTGGTGGTGGGTTCAGTGCCTGCCCCACTGTACCTTCTCTGTAAAATGCTGAAGGAAGACTTCTCTCTTTTGAGCTCTCCTGAAGCTGTTCACAGGGGCATCAGTTAGGGATTTCAAGAGAACGAGGCCACTGGCCACGGAGCTGATGTCCTTTTCCATCCTCTCTCTTTGCCAGGTTTATGGTATTTTCTATGCTACATCCTTCCTTGACCTGTATCGCAATCCGAAGAGCTTGACTACTTCCCTCCACAACAAAACAGTCATTGTCAGTAGGGATGAGCAGTATTTGTTTCTGGTAAGTTTCCCACACTGGGGAGTCCAGAGGAGTTTCTGTTTTTTAAGGATGGCTTAAATCCTGGGCTCTTAGCTCAGACCCTGGACCTGGGGAGCTGGAGGCATGACTCTAGGATCCATGTGTGTACAAGAGGGTGCTTCCTCTTCTGTAAAAGCATCGGATTCCTGCTTGAAGAACAGACTGAATGCCCCAGTGACCAACTGTAGCTCTGTAGGGGATTGGGAACTTGGCAAATGGATAAACATTCGCAGGAATGGATAAATGGTTTTTGTCGGATTCCACTTCCAAGACTAGGAACTTAGCCCACATGTTTATACGTGTGCCAAGATAGATGGAAAAAGGTGTGTGGTATACTGTTGCTTGTGATAGCAGAGGATTTGAAACCAGTGGCTATCAAGAGAAGACCGATTAAGAATACAGGGCAACCCTTCAAAAGAAATAGAACTGAGGTGGAAAAGTCTTCAAAAGAAATAGTACTGAGGTGGAAAAAAATCTATGCTATCTTACTAAGTGAAAGAAGTGAAGAGCCTAAAAATGTGTAATATTTTCTCATTTGTATAAAAATATTAAGAAAAACAGGCTACGTGTACGCACACATATACGTATAAGTATGTATCTGTATGTGCACACACGTGTATTTGTGCTTACATAAGCACAGGACATTTCTGGAAAGAAGCATAGAAAACCGTTACTGTTCCTGGGAAAATGGATTAGAGAGCTGGGGTAGGTGGGGAATTATTTCACATTTTGTGTCTTTTTTTGTACTGATTGAATTTTAATTGTGTACACCTGTCACTATTTTGTTGGGAAAAAATGGCTTCGTGCCAACTCCATGCGTCCCCGTGGTGTTGGTTTCAGGTCCGGGTGGTGGTGCCCTACCAAGGGCCATCCTCCGACTACGTCGTGGTGAGGATGATCCCAGACAGCAGGCTCCCACCTCGTCACCTGCATTCGGTTCATACTGGCAAAACCTCAGCTGTCATCAAGTGGGAATCCCCGTATGATTCTCCTGACCAGGACCTGGTGAGAGGGCCGGGTATCCAGCCAGCCATTACTATTCTTGGCATGGTTGGGGACAGGGCAGGGGGTGCTGTCATGGGAAAGCTAGGCCTGGCAGTGGGAGCTCTGGGAGGTCTCGTCTCCATATCTGTGTGCCCAAAGATGGGGTCCTTATAAGTGCCTCTTCGGAGTTTTCCCTTCCCCCATTATTTCCCGCTGTTCTATTCATTCTTTTCTGCCTTCTTACCTTCCCTTCCCTGAGCCTGTAAAGTGGGATGGTAGACAAAGGCCTGCCCACCAAGTGCAGCTCATTGCCTGTTTCTATAAATACAGTTGATTAGAACCAAGCTCTACCCAGTCATTTACATCTTATCTCTGACGGCTTTCACACTACAAATGGCAGAATTGAATAGCTGTGGGAGAGACCATTTGGCCTCCAAAACCTAAAAGTATTTTCTATCTGAACCTTTACAAAAACATTTACTGGCTCTTGCTCTAAAAAAAGAGGCGAGGGGCGCCTGGGTGGCTCAGTCGGTTAAGCGTCCACCTCTTGATTTCGGCTCAGGTCGTGATCTCAGGGTCATGAGATCGAGCTCTGTGCTGGGCGTGGAGCCTGCTTGAGCTTCTCCCTCTGCGCTCTCCTCCCCCCTCTAAAAAAAAAAAAATTAAATTAAGAAATAAATAAGAGGCAGTAACTCTGGAAAACTGCTCCCATTTTCCTTTGGCCCAGGCTGCTTTTCCCTCCATCCCCTGTGCCCTCTCCCTCATCCCAGGGGTGGGTGGTTTTACTCGGTTGCTCAGGCTCTCCTTGACTCTCCAATTCTTCCTGGTGATTGAGTTTCCTGTACTTACCACATGTCCCTGTGTTTGCCCTGGCCTCCACATATGTAAAAAGCAACCCGGGAGACAGTAAGTAGAATTTGTTGTCCTTTCATTGTGTCCTCTGACACTACCTGGAACTATTACAGCTGGGGAGACACACTGAACACTGAATTTGAATTGCTCTTGCCTGTTCCAACCTGTCTGTGGACGCCACAATAAATGTGACTTTCCCTAGGCTCATTTTTTTGGGTCAAATCGATAATTCTCTGCACAGTTCTGGGAGTGAGTGCTTGTTCCAAGTCTGGACCTGGCCACCCCAAAGGCTTTCCAGAGAACAGAGTCAGCCTGCAGGGCTCAGAAGGTGGTTGCTATGGGTCACAGCCGCTGATACACTTAGGTTACATCGTTCGCCACTGAATTGCAAAGAGTGAAAAAGCACCGAGTTTCTGATTACCATTAAGGTCTCTTTTTCTTGTCCCAGTTATATGCAATTGCTGTCAAAGATCTAATAAGAAAGAGTGACAGAAGCTACAAAATAAAATCCCGCAACAGTACTGTGGAGTACACCCTTACCAAGTTGGAACCTGGAGGGAAATACCACATCGTTGTCCAACTGGGGAACATGAGCAAAGATTCCAGTATAAAAATCACCACAGGTAAACGGGAGAGAGATTAGGGTCCTTCCCACACAGCAAGGGGCCCGCAGGGCTGCTAGGACGCCTAGACATTAACAGCAGGAAGTACAAACACCCCCTTCAGTATCCACAGCGGGCCCGGAGGGGTGGGCTTCCAGTGCCTGGGCAGGGTGGTGGACTGGGGGTATGCTGTGTCTCTTTTCACTCTCCTGCCTAGCTGGTTTTGACACTTGTGGGGGAGAAGAGCAGGAATACCCAAAAGAGTTAGCAAATAAAACTGAGCATTTTCCACGAAAGCCAAGGATGGGAACCTGGGCTGAAATCACATGGTTCCTCGAGGCAGGGTGATGTGTAGCCAAGGAGGGAGACCAGTAACTGCGCAGTAGGATTGAAGGGGCCTTGCTCCCAGCCCGCGGTTGGCTCGGCAGTCAGACTGTGGTTCGGAAAGCAGGTAGTGAGCTTGGGTACTTGGGCAGCAGCAGACAGTGTCAGAGTGTCTGGGACGGAGGCTCAGCCCCACCAGGCCGGCTGTGTGGGCGCCCCTAGGGAGAGCAGGAAAGCAGACCGGAACCAGAGCAGAAGTCCAGCAAGGCTAGGAAACCGTGGTCCATCCCATCCCTTCCCTTCCCTTTCTCCCCCACCCAATTTGGTTTTGGCCATCGGTGGCTCTGAGGACCACTAAATGAGGTACTGTCCAAATTTCTTGGCTAAAGGTATTATAACAACAAAAGAGATGCCAATTCGAGTGTCTACCATGTGCTAGGCTCTATGCTAAGCAACACGAGTGTTTTATTTCTTCCTTAACCTAGCCTTTCAAGTTAGCACATTTTTTCTTTTTTTTAATATTTTATTTATTTATTTTTAGAGACCAAGAGTGCGAGCGGGGTGGGGGGAGGGGCAGAGGGTGATCGGGAGGGAGAGAGAGAATCCCAAGCAGGCTCCACGCTCAGCACAGAGCCCGACACAGAGCTCGATCTCACAACCCTGAGATCATGACCTGAGCCTAAACCAAGAGTTGGATGCTCAACCTACTGAGCCACCCAGGCGCCCCTCAAGTTAGCATTTATCTAATCTCTCTATGACAGACAAGAAAACAGTGATTCCAGTATATAGCCACTAACTATATTCTGTTTC
>NW_027903340.1:0-236 GCF_054177405.1 Leptonychotes weddellii | reverse complement strand
TGAGATCTTGGCTTAGAAAAAAAAAAAAAGACAAATAAGATAGTAAGGCTATTTAAAGGCAAACGAAGACAAGTTGATTTTTTTTAAAAAAAGGAAAAATACAAAATATTTTAAATCTCATGTAGCATCAAACAACAAATTAAGTTGTTGTCTTTAATACTCATTTTGAAAAAAGAATGGACCATAGAGATGGAGGAAGAATATTATGGAGTTTGTGTTGTCCTTGACTGGGAAAC
>NW_027903339.1:0-236 GCF_054177405.1 Leptonychotes weddellii | reverse complement strand
GGCACAACCGCCCCCCCCCTTAATTTTTTGGCCTCCTGGGGATATAAAGTCTAGAAGAAGAAGGCTCAGCTGTGCCAGGTCTCCATAAAATATCTGGGGCTAGTGCTGGCAGAAGGGACACTGGCACAAGGAGAAGACAGGATTAAGCCAATCTTACCCTTCCCTTTACCTCCTACTCTCCGGCAGCTTTGAGGGTTCCTGGGCATTACTGGGTACTGCGGACTATGGATCGCTGG
>NW_027903338.1:0-236 GCF_054177405.1 Leptonychotes weddellii | reverse complement strand
TCATGCTGCTGTGAAGGGTAAGGAAACTGAGGCAGGCAGGCCGGCGATCAAGTAAAGCAGGTGGATGGAAGCCGGGTTTGAGCCCAAGCTGAGCACCCCTGGCCCCGCTGGAGACCTCGTGAGACCGAGGGCCGCGTAAGTCCCCGTGACCCGCACGCAGCGGCCGAGCAGGCGCTCCGCGGGGCAGGGCTCCGCCCACCCGCCCCTGGACCTGCCGCCCTGCGGAGAGCTGGGCG
>NW_027903337.1:0-236 GCF_054177405.1 Leptonychotes weddellii | reverse complement strand
CTTCCCATCCAATCATCTTTATGGAGATTAGGACATCTATTCTTTCCTTTTTCTGTATGGTATGAATGATATTGCAATAATTTAATAACCCTTTATAAAAATTTTACTTATCATTCAATTGTGTATTCCTCACCCATATGTTTTTCTATTTGGATCTAATATTTCCCTATTTAAGAAAGAAGGGCTATATACTATCAGATTCTCCAGTAGCCAGAGGACAAGCCAGAGCAGCTTGT
>NW_027903336.1:0-236 GCF_054177405.1 Leptonychotes weddellii | reverse complement strand
TCTCCCACTCCCCCTGCTTGTGTTCCTGCTCTCGCTCTCTCTCTCTCTGTCAAATAAATAAATAAAATCTTAAAAGAAAAATGAATAAAATAAAATTTAAATGAAAAGTAAAAGGAACTAAACTAGATAAAACAACTGTGGAAAAGAAGACTAATATCAAAGAATCAATGTACCCAATTTCAAGACTTTTTATATAGCTACAATAATCAAGACTATGAGATATGGGTAGAGGGATA
>NW_027903335.1:0-236 GCF_054177405.1 Leptonychotes weddellii | reverse complement strand
CATCCCCCTTTTATCCTCTGAGTGGCAGCACTGGGACATATGGGAAGCGGTTGGCATCAGCTACAGAAATAATGGAGATTCCTAAGCCTCAGTGGTTTCTGACTTCAATGTATTTCTTTAGCTAAATCAAGTGATCTTCAAATCCTCACCCCTCACCCCCAACATTCTCTAGCATAAAAGTCATTTAAACTTGCTTCTCGGGCTGTGGCTAAAGCAGAGGAGGGGGATGAAATTTT
>NW_027903334.1:0-236 GCF_054177405.1 Leptonychotes weddellii | reverse complement strand
GTAGGTGGAGGACACGGAGAACCTTCCTTTTCCACACGGTGGCCAGGAGAACCTTCCTCTTCTGCATGGTGACCTCGGCCTGGACCCGAGAGGACCTGGGTGTCCACAGAGAGGGGCTCACTGCTTCGTCCAGAGCCGGGGTGGGGGGCAGGGGCCAGGGCTCCTGCAGGAAACAGGAATGCAGGGGTTACTGCTGCCCAGGGGGTTGTGGGGGCCCCACCCCTAAAACCTACTGT
>NW_027903333.1:0-236 GCF_054177405.1 Leptonychotes weddellii | reverse complement strand
CTCTCTCCCCCCACCCCTCTTCCTTCGGAGGGGGGAGTCCTATCACATACATGTTATTGAAAAAAAAGCCTGCTTTTTTTCTCCCTCTCACTGTGGCAGGCACATCTTCCCAGGCCAGCACATATATGTCTATTAAAATCCTCCTGTCCCCATCATATATTTGCAGTTCCCAAAGATTTAGGGAATGAATAGCAACAAACATATTCCAATAGCCCCAAGGGAGAATCTAGGAAAGG
>NW_027903332.1:0-236 GCF_054177405.1 Leptonychotes weddellii | reverse complement strand
CCAAAACAACAAAAAACAAAACAAAAACCCATTGATGAATTAGTGCCACCAACCAGATGTTTACCGCAGGATGCCCTGGGAGCGCAGGAACAGGGAAGGGGTTCTGAAATGATCCCCGTTATTGCCCCCGGGGGCAGCAGGGCCCACTAGCCTGAGCCCAGCCTGAGCCCAGCCCCAAGGCCCTCTTCTGCCTGCTCTCTGGCCAGAAAGAGGGACTCAAGAGGGCAGACGTGAGT
>NW_027903331.1:0-236 GCF_054177405.1 Leptonychotes weddellii | reverse complement strand
TATTATATGTTGGCTAATTGAACATAAAAAAAAAAACAAAACCAGAATCCAAGGTAGCCACCATCTTACATGGCCATGGTATGTTCCCAAAAGACATAGACAATGGTCAAAGTGTTTCTTTTCGTGACACCTTTGGTGCTGAGCTGAAAACCTTCTTTGTTACCAGCTCAGACTTTTCAAATAGTTCTCTACCTGGAATAAGCTGGGCTAGTCAAGGGAAATGCTGAAAGGCTCCC
>NW_027903330.1:0-1493 GCF_054177405.1 Leptonychotes weddellii | reverse complement strand
AAAAAATTAACTGATAAAGCCCTAAGTAAACTGAAAGCATTTTTGTCTTTTACTTTACCTAGTTTTCAGTGGGGAAAGTTTAGTGTACTTCTAAAGGCACTCAACAGGTGATAGAAGATGAAAGTGACACAGACTACATCTTCCTTCCCGCCTGGCCCAGGCAGAATAAAACTGCAACACACACAAGGCACAGGACATTTTTTGGTGGTTTAACTCTGTATCTTCTCTCTCTTATAGTGCCCTGCCATCCAGTAATGGTATACCTGAAATGATGATAAAGAACTCAGGTAAACCCTTGCACATGATGGGGAGATTAGTAAAGGAGGAGACAGAGAAGGTAGTTTCTCACTGCACATCTCATTCCATCCCTGACACACACCCAGGACTTTCCACAAAAGCCAAAGTGTTGGTGGTTGATGGCTACTCTTTTTCTATGGGCAAAGGTAGGAATAGGGAAAAGGGGGAGAAAAGAAATGTCTTTGTCCTCTATATTTTATTCCATTTCATTTCTGAAACTGTTGATATGACTTTACTGTAGAGAGTTACAATTTTTTTATGTAGGCTCCACACCCAATGTGGGGCTTAAACTCATGACTCTGAGGTCAAGAGTCCTATGTTCTATGGACTGAGCCAGCCAGAGGCCCCTATTCCATTTCATTTCAAGCAACAGATAAAAAATAAACATGGGAAAAGTATGCCTTGGACAGAAGACACTTACTTCATACAAATACTACCCAGGCATCAAAATATTTAACATGGATTGTAAACACCAAGAGAGTGGAATATGCAAATGCTTTTCTAAGCTAGTTATGAATAGACTTATACTATTGAATTGTCAATCACTAAATAAAAACTAATAAATTTAGAATATCCACCTTGGAGAGAATAATAGAAAGAATATGGATTTATAGCCCACTAATATTTTTTGAAACAATAAAAATATCTAGCTATTCTAAAATCAGCTGTAACATAATTAAATGCAAAGGCATTCCAGGCATTCCATTTCATTTCCTAATATCTGACATTTATTCAAATGAAAAGTAACATAATCTCTTGAATTGGTACTCTTTCAGGAAACAAAAGAAGGGTTAGAAATGTTATTCACTCTTAGAAATGAAATATTTAACCCATTCATCCACATGATCGTTATCTTAAATCTAACATAATAAAATAATGAAGATAAACACACTGTCTAATAATAGTTGAAAATTATGGTCTAAACTTTTCTTAACCATTAAAACTTTTGTGGAGGTGACATAACCTTAATGATGAAACTTTGCACGGGCAAAGGGAGAGGGAGAGAGAATCCCAAGCAGACTCCATGAGGAGCACAGATCCTGATGGAGGGCCCCATCCCATTACCCCAACATCAGACCTGGGCCAAAACCAAAAGTTGGAAGCTTAACGGACTGTGCCACCCAGGCGCCCCTCTTATTCTTTTTAACTCATCACAGAATTGAGTACACAAACTTAATGAACAAAATTCCAGAATA
>NW_027903329.1:0-236 GCF_054177405.1 Leptonychotes weddellii | reverse complement strand
TTAAGAAAGCAAGATGGGTTTAACATTAGAAATTCAATTTAATTCATTCATTCTGTTGACAGAGTAACTTGTTTCTTAAAAATCAGTCCAGGAAGCCAATAAAAGTATTTCATGGAATTGTTTCTTTTTTTTTAATGGAAATAGAATGGAGCTTCCTTAACATGACAAATGTTTTCTATCACACACCAACAGCAGTTTATACTTAATTGCAAAATACTTAATTCTCTTTAAAACTA
>NW_027903328.1:0-236 GCF_054177405.1 Leptonychotes weddellii | reverse complement strand
TCATTCTAATGAGTTTAGATAGCCACATGTGGTTAGTGGCCACCTGCTGGACAGTGCAGCCATAGAACAATGCATGCCCCAGGCCTCCTAAGACGGCATTCCAGAAACTTCCGGGACGGGAAAACCTGCCGTGGGCTAATTTAGGACTTGGGGAGGAAAACAGTTATGGAGACTATGGGCTGAGGAAATGAACGTAGATCTGAATGGACGCTTTCTTTCTAAAATTAGCATGGGAC
>NW_027903327.1:0-236 GCF_054177405.1 Leptonychotes weddellii | reverse complement strand
TTAAGAAAGCAAGATGGGTTTAACATTAGAAATTCAGTTTAATTCATTCATTCTGTTGACAGAGTAACTTGTTTCTTAAAAATCAGTCCAGGAAGCCAATAAAAGTATTTCATGGAATTGTTTCTTTTTTTTTAATGGAAATAGAATGGAGCTTCCTTAACATGACAAATGTTTTCTATCACACACCAACAGCAGTTTATACTTAATTGCAAAATACTTAATTCTCTTTAAAACTA
>NW_027903326.1:0-236 GCF_054177405.1 Leptonychotes weddellii | reverse complement strand
CTGTGATGAGGTGACATTTGAGCCGAGACTTTAATCAAAGTGAGGGAGTGAGCCGTCTGGTGACAGAGCCATCCAAACGGAGCAGACTGTACAAAAAGGCCCTGCGGTGAGGGTGTGTTCGGCATGTTGGGCTAGAGTGAGGGTTAAGAGTGGAAGGTGATGAGGTCAGAGAGCCGGAGAGGGGCCAGACCACATGCAGTCCTGAGACAGAACTTGGAGTTCTTTCCCAGTGGGAG
>NW_027903325.1:0-236 GCF_054177405.1 Leptonychotes weddellii | reverse complement strand
GTAAATAGACAACAGATAATTAAGGGCATGGCATAGAACTGGTATTGTGTGTTTGTGATTCACTAGCTATAAAGACTATTTCCTTTGAGACAAAGGCAAGACAGATGTGAGAATAACAAGAATAATTTACAAAATAGGAATTTAAAAAAACCAAAGTAGGAAAACAGAAGTAATAAACAATTGGTAAGTGGAAAAATTCGGGGCATGTAATGTTAATAAGGAAAGACTTCTTGGTG
>NW_027903324.1:0-236 GCF_054177405.1 Leptonychotes weddellii | reverse complement strand
GGAGGTGGGGACAGTGGTTAAGTGTGGGCTCTGGAGCCAGACCACCTGAGTTTGAATCTTGCCTCTTCGGGTGAGTGACAAACTCTCTCTGCCTCAGTTTTCCCATCCGTATAGCAGGGACAATGGCAGAATCTTCCTTATATGGTTGTGAGAATTAAAAGACCTAAAACTTATAAAAATATACAGAGCTACCCTACGATCCAGCAATTGCACTACTGGGTATTTACCCCAAAGAT
>NW_027903323.1:0-236 GCF_054177405.1 Leptonychotes weddellii | reverse complement strand
CTGTGATGAGGTGACATTTGAGCCGAGACTTTAATCGAAGTGAGGGAGTGAGCCGTCTGGTGACAGAGCCATCCAAACGGAGCAGACTGTACAAAAAGGCCCTGCGGTGAGGGTGTGTTCGGCATGTTGGGCTAGAGTGAGGGTTAAGAGTGGAAGGTGATGAGGTCAGAGAGCCGGAGAGGGGCCAGACCACATGCAGTCCTGAGACAGAACTTGGAGTTCTTTCCCAGTGGGAG
>NW_027903322.1:0-236 GCF_054177405.1 Leptonychotes weddellii | reverse complement strand
TTAGAGCCCCTGAAACGATCAGTATTTTGTTACTGCAGCCAGCATTTCTTGATTATGACTAATGCTGGGTATAAATCATACGTAAATCTTTGTCATCCCAGAATGCAATTTATTCTCCCAAAGCTGAATCCAGGTCTACTTTCTTTAACATTTGTGTTTTCTCACAGGACATATCATTTTTTATTTATTAATTTAATTTAATTTTATTATGTTATGTTAGTCATCATACATTACAT
>NW_027903321.1:0-236 GCF_054177405.1 Leptonychotes weddellii | reverse complement strand
CGAGATGGCGGACTGCTTAATAACATCAGCTGATCTTCTCATCTTCGCAGGAGTCACCTCCTCACGGCCGCCGCTGGTCAAAGGTCTGGCAGACTAAACTACAAGAACCCTGTTCCGGCTGCCCTGCACCCACACATTCTGAGTGGCGGGTCATGTTCCGGCCAGCCACACGGAAGAGGCTCTCCCTACTGAGGCCCCTCGGCCCCTTAAGTGTCGTCAGGTGACCCCCCCATCCT
>NW_027903320.1:0-236 GCF_054177405.1 Leptonychotes weddellii | reverse complement strand
TTTTTTTTTTAAAGATTTTATTTATTTATTTGAGAGAGAGAGAATGAGAGAGAGAGAACACCTGAGAGGGGATAGGGTCTGAGGACGAAGCAGACTCCCTGCCGAGCAGGAAGCCCGATGCGGGACTCGATCCAGGGACTCCAGGATCATGACCTGAGCCGAAGGCAGTCGCTTAACCAACTGAGCCACCCAGGCGCCCCAAAATCTGGATATGTTAAACCCATATTAATGGAGGG
>NW_027903319.1:0-1493 GCF_054177405.1 Leptonychotes weddellii | reverse complement strand
CAAACCATAGGCTTGCAAACGTCGTGATAAAAATCTCAGAAATAATTAACACAGCACCAAGTAGCATCCAGTGCCAAGGTTCTACGACAAACATGACACTCTCCTTTAAATAGCATTGTAGTTTAATCAGAATGGGTCGTACTATTTTGACCCATAAGGTCATTAATAAAGATTAAAAAGTGCCTCGCCAACCTAGTTAATAGGTAGAGTAGGCAACATTATCAAACTCATCTAAATCCACTACCAGACGACCAACCGCAGATAGTATAAGTAGTACATCTAGGGCGGTTAGCACTGTAGTGGTTTAATATGAGGCAGACTATAGGCGGCTTTTTATACCCTATCACAATTAGACACGATGCACATCAAAATAAAAAGCGACCACTATAGTCATAGCAATCGCTTATAAAGCTGTCTTAGAAGTATCAGTATTAGTATCAGTCTAAATCAAGTGTGTCCAAGCTGATATCTATATTCAGTATTTATACCCAATATCTATACCCTATGCCTAGTATTCGACTTTTGCACCAAAGGTCATCAAGTCAATATCAGCATCCACAAAGTCATACTCACCCTCAAGACTGATATAACCATTAAGCCTATAGCCAACTGCAACACCGCCTGCTAAATTGGTATCTTTACCAGTGCCCGATGTCTCTATACCATTACCATCACCAGTAGTCCCTTTAATAGTAATATTAGACTCTGTCGTAGCAAAGCCAATCTTACCCTTTGCATAAAGGTCTGTAGAAGGGAAATAATAGCGGTAAGTGGCATAAGCGCCATAACTATTCACATCCACTTGACCTGAGCCGTTTTTTATCTTAATGTCTGCGTCACTAGAACCAATATACTCAACTTCGACAGCAAAGTTAGGGTCTAAACTATAGCCTGCAAAAACACCATAAGCGATAGGATCATCAAAATTAGCATTATCTATCGTAAATTGTCCCGCTTTAATACCCACATAACCCCGCCTCTCATACGTCGAATCCATGACAGCAGCTTGAGCGCTAACGCTAACTAAAGAGGTTGCTATCAGAGCCAATAGCGCTTTATTAAAATATTTCATCAATTCATCCTGAATTTGGTGTGTCCTAATTGTATGGTATGACCGTCTTGATGCTGGCTATTGATAAAGCCGACATCAATACTAATCGCGAGTAACTAGAGTTGAGCTAGTGAACAAGAATAAAATTCGTAAGACAAAGTAATCTATCTTACTAAATACAATATGAATTCTTGTGCCTGTTAACGCTATGCTACGTTAAAACTGATAAGGTTGGCAAGTAATAGTTGACTATTTACTTAAAATTATAACAACTGTATCTAGTTTATGCTTATTTATGGCTGTTAAGGTATCAAACAAATGTAGTATGAGAAAAGCTAATATTAAGAAAAGATAATATTAAGAAAAGATAATATTAAGAAAACGTAGTAATAAGCGAATACAGTAGCAAATAAAAAGTTATCACAATAAAAAACGACCGCCG
>NW_027903318.1:0-236 GCF_054177405.1 Leptonychotes weddellii | reverse complement strand
CTCTAACAATTAGTGCTTGATACATATTAGGCACTCCGTAAATATTTATTCAATAAATGAATGAATCCTACAATTTACATTTTCTGTCCCTGTATCACATCTACTGAGTACTGTTGGAGATGATCCAAGGGCCCATAGCGTTGGTACCACTACAGATTTTTGGATTTTTTTCTCAGCTAAGCTCTTGACTGCTGCTCATATATCTTTAACTCATCTCCATTTCCCCTAGTGGACAT
>NW_027903317.1:0-236 GCF_054177405.1 Leptonychotes weddellii | reverse complement strand
GGAGCCCGACGTGGGACTCGATCCCGGGACTCCAGGCTCATGACCTGAGCCGAAGGCAGTCGCTTAACCAACTGAGCCACCCAGGCGCCCCAAAAATAAAATCTTAAAAAAAAAAAAGAGTTGCATGCTCTTCTGACCGAGCTGGCCAGGTGCCCCAGGACACTAACATTTCAAATCAAACTAAGGAGCGGGGTTACTATGAGGCCTGTGCAGAAGATCAGATTAACCTCAAGATT
>NW_027903316.1:0-236 GCF_054177405.1 Leptonychotes weddellii | reverse complement strand
GGAGGTGGGGACAGTGGTTAAGTGTGGGCTCTGGAGTCAGACCACCTGAGTTTGAATCTTGCCTCTTCGGGTGAGTGACAAACTCTCTCTGCCTCAGTTTTCCCATCCGTATAGCAGGGACAATGGCAGAATCTTCCTTATATGGTTGTGAGAATTAAAAGACCTAAAACTTATAAAAATATACAGAGCTACCCTACGATCCAGCAATTGCACTACTGGGTATTTACCCCAAAGAT
>NW_027903315.1:0-236 GCF_054177405.1 Leptonychotes weddellii | reverse complement strand
GTAGGTGGAGGACACGGAGAACCTTCCTTTTCCACATGGTGGCCAGGAGAACCTTCCTCTTCTGCATGGTGACCTCGGCCTGGACCCGAGAGGACCTGGGTGTCCACAGAGAGGGGCTCACTGCTTCGTCCAGAGCCGGGGTGGGGGGCAGGGGCCAGGGCTCCTGCAGGAAACAGGAATGCAGGGGTTACTGCTGCCCAGGGGGTTGTGGGGGCCCCACCCCTAAAACCTACTGT
>NW_027903314.1:0-236 GCF_054177405.1 Leptonychotes weddellii | reverse complement strand
TGTGTGTGTGTGTGTGTGTGTGTGTGTGTGTGAGAGAGAGAGAGAGAGTGAGAGAAAGAGAGAGACTTAGGAAAGATAACAGGAGAAAAGTAACTACATGACATACTATCCATTTCGAGGCAAGGGGCTTAAAAATGAGAACTCTCAGAATTGCTGAATAATTTCAAAAAGATGTATGTGAAATTATTTCCTAACAGATCACCAGCATGACCTTAGCTATTGTGAAGATAGTTTGA
>NW_027903313.1:0-236 GCF_054177405.1 Leptonychotes weddellii | reverse complement strand
TTAAAGATTTTATATATTTATTTGAGAGAGAGTGAGCGAGAGAGAGAGAGAGAGAGCACAAGCGGGGGAGGGGGGAAGCAGGAGGAGAGGGAGAAGCAGGCTCCCTGCTAAACAGGCAGATTAAGTCATTTTAGGAGAATAAAGTGTTTAGCACATGCCCAGAATACAGGCATAGCTCCCTGTGATACTATTCAAGCATTTGCTCTGGCCTTGGTCAGCCTCCAGGGCAGAAGAAG
>NW_027903312.1:0-236 GCF_054177405.1 Leptonychotes weddellii | reverse complement strand
CTTCCCATCCAATCATCTTTCTGGAGATTAGGACATTTATTCTTTCCTTTTTCTGTATGGTATGAATGATATTGCAATAATTTAATAACCCTTTATAAAAATTTTACTTATCATTCAATTGTGTATTCCTCACCCATATGTTTTTCTATTTGGATCTAATATTTCCCTATTTAAGAAAGAAGGGCTATATACTATCAGATTCTCCAGTAGCCAGAGGACAAGCCAGAGCAGCTTGT
>NW_027903311.1:0-236 GCF_054177405.1 Leptonychotes weddellii | reverse complement strand
TTGTTGCAGAAAACTGTTAAGAGAACGTCAACCAGGTCAGTCATTAGCAAAGATGAATTTTGGATAAAAGGTCATGAAAAGAAAAGTGGAAAAATGCACTAAATTTTTTTTTGTAACAATGGGGATACATTGGGAGAACAGTGGGGAACTTGAATAAGATGATTAAGAAGACTGGATTTAATGTTAAGAAAAAAAAAAAGAAGGAGAAGAAGGTAGCGGGAGGGGAAGAATGAAGC
>NW_027903310.1:0-236 GCF_054177405.1 Leptonychotes weddellii | reverse complement strand
GTTAATCTTTTCAAGAAATAATTTTTGTTCAGGTGATTTTTTTTTTCTTTTTCTTTTGTTCTTTTTTTTCTTTGTCTCTAGTTGATTTTCCTTATATTTTTTAAATTTTCTATTTTTTCTATTTTTCTATATTTCTGTATTTTCAATTTTTTAAATTTTCTTCCTTATGCTTGCTTTGGGTTTAGTTTGCTCTTTTTTTAATTTTTTTTTCCAGTTTCTTAAAATGAAAGATTAGG
>NW_027903309.1:0-236 GCF_054177405.1 Leptonychotes weddellii | reverse complement strand
GTGACACTGGTCTCGGGTCAGACACCCAGAGGGGCTGGGACAAACACAGATGGCAAGGTTCTGAACAGGGTCCCACTGACAATGTTGTGACGCAATGTAGTGTATTTTCAGGAGAGAATTGGTGCTAATCATTTGATAAATACCTTGGCTACTTTGTTCATTCATGGATGGTCTTAACACATGGTTTAAAAATTTCAGCTATACTTAACTGCATTTTATGAGGGGGATTATATTCC
>NW_027903308.1:0-1493 GCF_054177405.1 Leptonychotes weddellii | reverse complement strand
TGTGCAGGGATGACCAGAGCCTGCGTCAGGCAGGGTTGTCCAGAGTAGCGGCCGACAGGATGTGCGCATATATGTAACAGAGACATGGATTTTGAGGAATTGGTTCATGTGCCTGTGGAGCCTGGCACGTCTGAGATTTGCAGGGCGGGCTTCCCAGGGAGAGTGGAGAGGCTGCAGCTTGAGCCAGAAGACGGGGTGCTGGTAGCTTCCCTTCCTCCTGGGGGGCCCACTCAGCTCCTACGTCCTTCAGCTGATTGGGCGTGGCTCACCTGCTGAATGGCAGATAGCCTGCTTCACTCAGAGTCGACTGATTTAAATACTAATTTCATCTAAAAAATTTCTCAGCAACATCTGTGTGCGTTTGACCAAACAATGGAGCATGATGGCCTGGCCAAAAGGACACATAGAATTAACTATCACAGGGACCAACGGCCAGGGGGAGAGGGGTATTGGGAATGGTGGGTCTTGTTGGGCACTTGACTCAGGAATTCAAGTATTGGAAGAAACAGGGAGGAGGGATTCCCACTGTCCCTGCAGGGCCAGTGCCGGGCAGGTGCCTCCCCTGGAGGGTGCAGGCCTTGTCTGGGCCGTGGATGGCCCCCAGTGGGAAACGGCCTTGTCTGGGAGGCCTCACACACCCTCTGGCCACATTTGAGGGAAACCATGCAACATTGTGATGTAGGAACCCGAGGTCAGAAGGAAGCAGGTGTCCCATGGAGAGCGTTTCCTGGCCCAGAGCACCGTGACGCCAGGGTGGCTGGCTGGCCAGTCCCCAACATGGCGTCCCCCTGAGCGTGGCACAAGGCGTGTCCTGTCCCTTGACTCGGTCCTGGAGCCATGTCCGCCTTGTGTGAGCTCGGCTCTGTGAACAGCCACACCCACCCACCTGGCCTCTGGCCTCCTCGGCCCTGTCTGAGCCGGTTCATCTTGGGCCCACCCACTCCTTCCGTGCCAGGGCCTCTGTGGGTCCTCCCCCTCCTCCCAGCAGCACTGCTCTGCACCCAGCCCCACAGAGCCCCCGAGAGCCCGTCCTGCCCGCACAACAGACCCTGTCTGTGTTTGATGGCACCTGCCGAGTTTGAAGTCTCCGCGTGGCCACCACAGCTTTCTGGAACGTCTGCAGCTTCTCGCTCACTGTCTTCTTCCCTGGTGCCTCCTTGTTTGGGGGGAGAAATGGTCCTTGTCCTGGGAAAGCCTCTGTGGGCACGTGGAGGCCTCTGATGGAGGCATCTTCCTGCAGAGGACGTGGGTTTTCTTCTGTCCAGGCTGAGGAGCTGCGACCCGGACACCTCAGCTCCGTTCGCACTTTGGTTTGGTGGGCTGCCCGAGAGGAGCGGTCTGAGCTGCAGAGTGGGCGGGGAGCAGCGGGGGAGCTCGTGGGGACACTGATCCCCACGTGAGGCTGAACCCTCATGGCCTGATCATCTTCGTGGTTCAGATTTCACCTTGCACGTTTTGGGAGACACAAACATTCAGTCTGTGTCAGCTGGATC
>NW_027903307.1:0-236 GCF_054177405.1 Leptonychotes weddellii | reverse complement strand
GACGGAGGCCCCTCCCCCGCCGTCTATCCTCCCGAATATCGCCTCGGATTCACTTCTCCGCACGTCCTACCTTCCAGAAAGTGGTCGCTTTTCTGATGAGAGAGTTGTTGCTCTTCTTTTCTTCGATCTCCTGTTGAGTTTGTAGGTGTTCCGAATGGTTTGATCCCTATCCAGCTGAATTCCTGAGAGGAGACGAAATCCAGGTCTCCTACTCCTCCGCCATCTTGCTCCGCCCT
>NW_027903306.1:0-236 GCF_054177405.1 Leptonychotes weddellii | reverse complement strand
CTCTCTCCCCCCACCCCTCTTCCTTCGGAGGGGGGAATCCTATCACATACATGTTATTGAAAAAAAAGCCTGCTTTTTTTCTCCCTCTCACTGTGGCAGGCACATCTTCCCAGGCCAGCACATATATGTCTATTAAAATCCTCCTGTCCCCATCATATATTTGCAGTTCCCAAAGATTTAGGGAATGAATAGCAACAAACATATTCCAATAGCCCCAAGGGAGAATCTAGGAAAGG
>NW_027903305.1:0-236 GCF_054177405.1 Leptonychotes weddellii | reverse complement strand
GAGTCAGCATCACAAAGGCTGACGAGACACCCCCCTTGTGCAAGGCGTCCCCAGCTCCATGTGTGTGGGACACCCTGTTGGTGTAGGGCAGCCCAGCCATCCCATGTGTGGGACATTGGTACAAGGTGGCCACAGCAACGAGGAGGACACACGATGTACCCTGGGTTGCTTTTCACCCTGCCCTTCCCTGCAGCCCCCACGGCGGGCGCCCTGAGAGGACCAGGGAGTCTAGGAGG
>NW_027903304.1:0-236 GCF_054177405.1 Leptonychotes weddellii | reverse complement strand
CTATAAAGTCTGATGAATGTGTTTTTGACTGTCCCAGGGAGACATTCTCCAGGGAGCCAGGAACGCACGGGCTCAGTGCAGTGTAGCCCTTGGGACCCTGGTCCTCCGTGGCCTGGGTTTTGTTGGTGTCAGACTGGGGTGCAGACACTCCCTTGGGTCTCCAGGTCAGGGCCATCTGGGGAAAGCTCCCTGTGAGGGTAAATCACTGCCGTAGTGACAAGATGTGGGTACCACAT
>NW_027903303.1:0-236 GCF_054177405.1 Leptonychotes weddellii | reverse complement strand
GGGATCGCTGAGGAGGCACAGGTTTAGTTTTTTGAAGAACACGCTACACTGTTTTCCAAAGTAGTTGCAATTGTACATTCTCCCTAGCAATGTAGGAGCCTTCCACTTGTCCCCCCCCATCCTCAACAACACTTAGTTTGGAAAGTGTTTTTAATATTTTAGCCCGTCTAGGGGCGCCTGGGTGGCTCAGTTGGTTAAGTGACTGCCTTCGGCTCAGGTCATGATCCTGGAGTCCC
>NW_027903302.1:0-236 GCF_054177405.1 Leptonychotes weddellii | reverse complement strand
GCTCAGCGCTGAGGACACTCAGCAAATAAACTGTGTGTGCTGTTGCTGCCATAGTTATTATTTAGCTATTCTAACTTTCTAACCAGAAAAAAACAAATTAGAGATGCCCAGATTTTCTAATTATCTGCCTTAATATTTTTTTAGAAAGCATTAATAAATCAACCTTTTCCTCAAGGTGGCAAAATAAGTTATATTATCCGTCAGTTTTGCCATTTTATTATATTTATGCCTCATTG
>NW_027903301.1:0-236 GCF_054177405.1 Leptonychotes weddellii | reverse complement strand
ATTTATAATAGATGATAATACTCCTATTTATGTTTAGTACTCAAATCGAATTATTTTGGATGTTTAAGAAACGATGCATATGATTTTATCAGTACATCTTCAAAAATAGAACTATCTTACCGTGAACTCCACTGTTACAATGGATTCCTTTCCGGACTGGCAAAGAAAGAGGCTGGCACCGTGCATTCCTTAGGGTCTTTACTCATGAACATTTCATGAGTTGGAAAATGTACACT
>NW_027903300.1:0-236 GCF_054177405.1 Leptonychotes weddellii | reverse complement strand
TGGACATGTTTTATTCTTGAATGTATCTTTTCTTTCTTTTTTTTTTTTTACATTGAAATGACTGATCTATTTGGAGTTTATTTTAATGTAAAGTAAGGGACATAAATCTAAATATATATATTTTTTCAAATGACTTTCCAGTTGTGCTGGTTCCATTTTTTAAAAGTTAATCTTGGGGCGCCTGGGTGGCTCAGTCGTTGAGCATCTGCCTTCAGCTCAGGTCATAGTCCCAGGGT
>NW_027903299.1:0-236 GCF_054177405.1 Leptonychotes weddellii | reverse complement strand
TAATTTTGTAAACATTATCTTCAGTAGGTGTGTAATGTTCCATTGTAAATATTCAGCATACTTGACTATTCCACTGTTGCTGAATATTTTTTTCCTGTTTCTTACCTTTAAGAAAGAATATTGCAGTAAGAATATTTATGTGCATAGCTGGTTTTTGTTTATTCAAGATTATTCCCTTAGGACATATTCATAAATACAATATTACTTGGTTAAAAAAAAGTAGGGTCAAACTGTAG
>NW_027903298.1:0-236 GCF_054177405.1 Leptonychotes weddellii | reverse complement strand
TATCGAACGGATATTTTTGTGGGCCTGCTATGCGCAATGTCAAACAAAATAAACAATATCTTATAGAATATGTTCCAGTGTCTTTTTAGAATGAAACATTTAAAAAGTACATGCAAGTCAGATATTGCTTGCATGTCCCACTTGGCACTACCTTGATATGTGACCCCATTTTTTAATTATTATGGTATGTTAATCACCATACATTACATCATTAGTTTTTGATATAGTGTTCCATG
>NW_027903297.1:0-1493 GCF_054177405.1 Leptonychotes weddellii | reverse complement strand
GAGTCTTCCACATTGTGTCTGTGGCTGAAGCAAAAATTGTAATATTGTCTGATATGGTTCTAAATGTATGTAGATGAAAATTTTAAGGAAAATACATTGTAATTGGGGAAGGGGATGGGGATATGTGGGAGTTAATGAAAAAATATTAATCAAATGAATGCAGAATTGCCTATATTAATACCTAATAAAGTAAACATCAAAACAAAGAAAATTATGAGAGATGAGGGAGGATGTTATATAATGAAAAAAGGGTCAATCCATGGAGACATTATAAGAATTGTAATTGTGTATGTAACAAACAACAGAGCTGAAAAATATGTGCACCAACAAGTGATAAAACTGGAAGGAGAAATAGACAAATCCACAATGATTTTGATGATTTCAACACCCCTCTCTAAACAACTGAAAAGAAAACTAGGCAAAATATCAGCAAGAATATATATTATTTTCAAGTGTCCATGAGACATAACCAAAATAGATTCTATTTTGTGCATAAACAAACTGCAACACATTTAAAAGAATTGAAATCATACAGAGTGAGTTTACCAACCACAGTGGAATTAAACTGGAAATCAATAACAGAAAGAAAACAAGAAAATCTCCAAACACTTAAAAACTAAACAATACCCTTTTAAATAATTCATTGATCAAATAGGAAGACTCAAAGGAAGTTAAAAAATATATATTGAACAAAATGAAAATGAAAATACAACATATCATGCCAAGAATAGACACATAGATCAATAGAATGGACTACAGAACCCAGAAATACCCTACATAAATATGCTCAACTGATTTTTGACAAACAATAACAACAAAATTCAATGGAGATAAATATAGCCTTTTGAACAAATGGTGCTGGCGAAACTGGGCATCCATTAAAAATGAACCTTTATTTAAATCTCACATCTTATATAAAAATTAACTCAAAATGGACCATGGAGTTAAATGTAAGTCATAAAACTACAAACACTTTAGGGAATAACGTCATCAGGATCTAGAACTAGGTAATGAGATATTAGACTTGACACCAAAAATACAACCTTAAAGGAGAAATCGATAATTTGAACTTCATTTTCATCAAAATGAAAATCTTTTGCTTTGTGTAAGTCCCTGTTAAGAGAATGATAAGATAATCTACAGACTAGCATACAATATTTGTAAACTGTATATCTGACAAAGGACTAATGTCTAGAATAAAGAACTCTCAAAAATCAACATTAACCCATCCTCCCACCCCCCTCCCCTCTAGAACCCTCAGTTTGTTTTTCAGAGCCCATTGTCCCTCATGGTTCATCTCCCCCTCCGATTTCCCCCCCTTCATTCTTCCTCTCCTGCTATCTTCTCCTTCTCCTTCTCCTTCTCCTTCTTCTTCTTCTTCTTCTTCACATGTAATGTATTATTTGTTTCAGAGATACAGATATGTGATTCAACAGTCTTGCACAATTCACAGCGCTCACCATAGCACATACCCTCCCTAATGTCTATCACCC
>NW_027903296.1:0-236 GCF_054177405.1 Leptonychotes weddellii | reverse complement strand
GTTGTTACCTTTTTTTTTTTTATTTATTTTTTTTTTATTTTTATTTTTTTTAAAGATTTTATTTATTTATTTGAGACAGAGAGAATGAGAGAGAGAGAGCACATGAGAGGGGGGAGGGTCAGAGGCAGAAGCAGGCTCCCTGCCGAGCAGGGAGCCCGATGCGGGACTCGATCCAGGGACTCCAGGATCATGACCTGAGCCGAAGGCAGTCGCTTAACCAACTGAGCCACCCAGGC
>NW_027903295.1:0-236 GCF_054177405.1 Leptonychotes weddellii | reverse complement strand
CAACCTCCAGTGGCCCTGTGACCTCCAGCCTCCCCTTGCCACCCACCCTCCCCTTGGCCATCAGAGATTTTCCCCGCAACTCAACTGGGTCCTGACTCTCCCCTGCTTTAAAAGGAGAGACAATCCTCCTTGCACATTGTGGGTCCCAGCAGACTCCCGGGACCCTGGCTGCAGGCCCCTCCAGATGTGACCACCACCCGCCCCACTTGCTACTCTCTGCCGCTAAGCTCGCCACT
>NW_027903294.1:0-236 GCF_054177405.1 Leptonychotes weddellii | reverse complement strand
CTACTATATTGCACTATTTCCCTAAACATCTATAGCAAAGAGATTCTCAATAAATTATGTCTCAATCCTGTGCATTAGTGCTGGCTGCTCTCCCACAATGTCAAAATTGTAAGCAATTGGCACAGAGTCATTGTGACAATATGTAAATTACTTGTAAAGGGAACTTGATCTTGTGTAATAAATGCTATTTGAATCTTAATTTGTTAACAATATTTTAATGCAGTAATTGAGGTCAT
>NW_027903293.1:0-236 GCF_054177405.1 Leptonychotes weddellii | reverse complement strand
GAGAGAGAGCACGAGCGGGGGGAGGGGGAGAGGGAGAAGCAGGCTCCCAAGGAGCAGGGAGCCCGACGCAAGGCTCGATCCCAAGACCCTGAGATCATGACCTGAACCGAAGGCAGACAGACGCTTAACCAGCTGAGCCACCCAGGTGCCCCTTAATTCTAATATTCTAACAGAGAAAGCTCTTACATGATTTTACCCTTCAGAATAAGATTGGGTAAGATTGTGGTTGGTCCTTT
>NW_027903292.1:0-236 GCF_054177405.1 Leptonychotes weddellii | reverse complement strand
TTTCCAGAACCCAGTCCTACTCTCCAGGAGGCAGCCACTTTTTTTTTTTTTTAAAGATTTTATTTATTTATTTGAGACAGAGAGAATGAGAGACAGAGAGCATGAGAGGGAGGAGGGTCAGAGGGAGAAGCAGACTCCCTGCCGAGCAGGGAGCCCGATGCGGGACTCGATCCCGGGACTCCAGGATCATGACCTGAGCTGAAGGCAGTCGCTTAACCAACTGAGCCACCCAGGCG
>NW_027903291.1:0-236 GCF_054177405.1 Leptonychotes weddellii | reverse complement strand
CCTTCCACTACTAAATCTGAACTTCATAAAAGGTATCGATAGTTTGATTCAAAGTAATAATTGATTACTAACAAAGTCTAATTCTTTCTCTGGTCAATCATTTTTTATCAGAATATCTTGTGGGAGTTTTAATTTATTCCCCCAGTTTGTTTGATCATCAGTATCATATTAGCATAGGTTTAAATCAAACTTTTTAAAAATTTTTTTATTGTTATGTTAATCCCCATACATTACAT
>NW_027903290.1:0-236 GCF_054177405.1 Leptonychotes weddellii | reverse complement strand
TTTGTTTTTCAGAGTCCATCGTAAACAGACACCAATCTGACAAGAATCATGTCACAGTCACCAGTCTGTGAGGCTGGCTTGAACCTCAGGCTGATAGGGCCTCTGCCTGTACTCCTTCCCCATAACAATTCCTTTACTAATATAAATGCTGCACTTAGGGACTCCTGTGACAGCATGAAAGAGCAGAAATTAGACATAAGACAAAAATTAATGTCAAAAAAAAAGACAAAAATTAA
>NW_027903289.1:0-236 GCF_054177405.1 Leptonychotes weddellii | reverse complement strand
GGAACAGACGGGCCTGGGGGATGGGGGAGGGCATGTTGGGCATAGTGGTCACCGTGGAGCGTGACCAGAGGCTGCGGCTGGTGGGGGGCTGTGTTGGGCTGGTGTGACGGGGGGGCTGTGGGGGTCAGACACGTTCTATACTTGGTTGCGGGGCATGTTTGGGGCTGGGAGCGGTGCCTCTGCAGGGTGGGGTAGGATGCGGTTTCTCTATGGAGTGGGCTCCTGTGAATTCGAAG
>NW_027903288.1:0-236 GCF_054177405.1 Leptonychotes weddellii | reverse complement strand
TCATGTAGCCATAAACTTGGAGAATCTTGAAGGAGGGGACCGATGTGACAGAATGGTCATGTTTGTAGAAACTCAGGCTTTCGTCGGGAAGTGCTTTAAAATTGACACAACATACAACACTTATGTTGATTGCTGCTTATTCTGGAAATCCCTTAAAATCGGAACGCTTATCGGGCAGACTTGGAATGTCAGTCTTCACTGACTGCGTTTGTATGTTCCTGACGTGGGTGGTTGTG
>NW_027903287.1:0-236 GCF_054177405.1 Leptonychotes weddellii | reverse complement strand
TCTCTCTAAAATCAATAAATAAATAAAACCTTTTTTAAAAAAAAAAATTCAAGTAATTAAAGTTTTGAATTATGTGTTTTGTAAGTTTGTAATACTTCTGATGTTTCTAAAGCTTAAAACTACTTACCTGTGTGTGCGTGTGTAGGCATATATCCTAGAACTATAAAAGATAAAATAAAAGACTTCTTTTTTTTTTTTTTAAAGATTTTATTTATTTATTTGACAGAGAGAGACAC
>NW_027903286.1:0-1493 GCF_054177405.1 Leptonychotes weddellii | reverse complement strand
GGGGGGGCTGTGAAAAATCCCAGGAGAGGGCTGGCCTTAGAGGCAGGCAGGGGAAAAAGAGAGGGAGGGAGCCATGCAGCCCTCTTAGGATTGCAAGAGCATCTCGTCCCAGACTGCAGAAGCAGCTTCAATTAGAGCTGTGACGTGTGACTGTCCTTGTCCCAGGGAGGGTGCTCAGCACAGTGCCAGGGAGCTGGGGGGAGAGTGGCTGGCAGTGGCCTTCCTCCCCATCAGCACCCCAGTCCTCTTGGCTGATCTGCAGGGTGCCACCCCCATGCTCAAATGTGCCTGGGCCTGGGGGGGGACTCAGCGCCCCCTTACAGCCCAACCCCTAATTTCCACAGATAGCACCCTTATAGGTCACGGGAATGTCTGGGGAGTCTGAGGATAGCAGGAATGACCCTCCCCCTACTGGCCTGCCCTTCCTCCCTCCCTGCCCCTCATCCAACACCCCTGCTCCTTCCCGAAGACCATCTCAGGCATCCCCTCCTCCAGAATTCCAGACTATGCCAAGCTAGAACTGCAACTTGTTCACCATGGTTCACCCAGTGCCTGGCACCCTGCCTGGCCCATACTGTGAGCTCAATGAATGTTCGGTGAAAGAATAAATGTTGGCAAAGCATGAACTCTCTTTGCTGACACATGTAATGGCCCCAAATACATGTCTCATTTATCCAGACAGACCGAAGTCTCTGATGGAAGGACCTAGAACATGCATTCATTCATGCCTTTTCTTAATGCAACCAGCACGGGCCGAGATCCTGCTCCATTCCCAGCCCTGGGAATCCACAAATGACTGGACGCCGTCCTGCCCTTGAGGTGTGCACCCCGTGGCCACGCACACCTCAGCATGGCGCATTTTACAGAGACTGAAGCTCAGGCCACGAAAGCTCCTGCCATCCAGTGGCTCTGCCCAGCCAAACCTGCACTGCTCTGGGCTTGTGGGACACTCGAGTCACTCCCGGAGAAGCCTGGCCCTGGGCACAGGCTGCCTGGGTCCTCCTGCCCAGGGTCCCTCAGTTTCCCACCCGGAGAACAAGGGCCATGAAGCTGCCCTCACAGGGCAGGGCTGGGGTGCAAGAAGCCACCCATTTAGGGAACGCTGGGAGGCTCAAGCTCAGCCTGCCTGGGGCTTGGCAAGTGGCTCGTCCTACCTTGAGGTAGGTGTGTCTGGCAAAAAGGGGGTCCTTCGTCTAATTCATGGAAAGTTACCATAAGGGCGAGCACCTGGGTATGAAAGGATGTGTGCAAAGCGCCTAGTCCTGGGTTTAGGTGCTAGTAAGTGGGAGCCACATTTTTTTTTTTTTAAAGATTTTTATTTTTATTTATTTGAAACAGAGAGAATGAGAGACAGAGAGCATGAGAGGGAGGAGGGTCAGAGGGAGAAGCAGACTCCCCGCCAAGCAGGGAGCCCGATGCGGGACTCGATCCCGGGACTCCAGGATCATGACCTGAGCCGAAGGCAGTCGCTTAACCAACTGAGCCACCCAGGC
>NW_027903285.1:0-236 GCF_054177405.1 Leptonychotes weddellii | reverse complement strand
TCACAATCCCCGGGACAGCCCCAAGGTATCAGTGCTCTCCTGTGCACCCAGCCTGGGGATGAGGACACGGAGGCTCAGGGACACTGAGTGGCTGGACCAGGGGCCTCCAGCTGGTGAGTCTGCGGCCAGGATAGGGGGCCAGGTGGCTTGGGGGCAAGGCGGTTTGGCCTCCCTCCCCTGCCCCCACTGCAGGCTGATCGTCTCTGCCCCACTCTGCACCCCTCCCAGTGCTGTCT
>NW_027903284.1:0-236 GCF_054177405.1 Leptonychotes weddellii | reverse complement strand
TTCCATTTCAGTAGGTTGCCTTTGTGTTTTGTTGATAGTTTCCTTCACTATGCAAAAATCTTTTTGATTTCATGTAGTTCCAGTCTGTTTTTGCTGTCTGTTTTGCTTTTGCTACCCTTGCTTGAGGAGGTAGATCCAGAAAACTTTTGCTGGGCAAAGGTCCAAGAGTTTACTGGCTGTTTTTTTTGTTTTTGTTTTTTTTTTTAAGGAGTTTTATGGTCTTGGGTTTTACACTT
>NW_027903283.1:0-236 GCF_054177405.1 Leptonychotes weddellii | reverse complement strand
GAGGAAATATGGTTATTTTCTGTGACGGTGGTTCTCAAAGAATGGTCTTCCCCCTTCACTGAAACCCTTTCAAAAGATCCATAAGGTCAAAAATATTTTCCTAGGGGCACCTGGGTGGCTCAGTGGTTAAGCGTCTGCCTTCGGCTCAGGTCATGGTCCCAGGGTCCTGGGATCGAGCCCCGCATCGGGCTCCCTGCTCAGCGGGAAGCCTGCTTCTCCCTCTCCTATTCCCCCTG
>NW_027903282.1:0-236 GCF_054177405.1 Leptonychotes weddellii | reverse complement strand
ATTTATAATAGATGATAATACTCCTATTTATGTTTAGTACTCAAATCGAATTATTTTGGATGTTTAAGAAACGATGCATATGATTTTATCAGTACATCTTCAAAAATAGAACTATCTTACCGTGAACTCCACTGTTATGATGGATTCCTTTCCGGACTGGCAAAGAAAGAGGCTGGCACCGTGCATTCCTTAGGGTCTTTACTCATGAACATTTCATGAGTTGGAAAATGTACACT
>NW_027903281.1:0-236 GCF_054177405.1 Leptonychotes weddellii | reverse complement strand
TTACTCATTAACAAAAACCAAAATATACAGCCAATATTCACATCAGAGCTATACATGAAGAGATAGCATTAAACATTTACCAGCACACCGCTGCCTAAAGCTGGGCCCATTCATACCTCCATTCTTTGCACATGATCTTCCTTTTGCCCACAATGCCTTTTCTCTTTTGATCAACCTGGAGAGTTCCTACCCATTTTTTAATGTGTCGCTTTTCCATGCTCCTGTATCGGTTAGCA
>NW_027903280.1:0-236 GCF_054177405.1 Leptonychotes weddellii | reverse complement strand
TATTCCCCTTTTTTTAGCTTAAATGACATGGCTTGAAGATCCATCCTGAATTCAAGATGCACTTTTCCTTATATCATTTTGTGATCCATCCTCATGGTTTAGTTTTAAATGAGTGACTTAAAACATAACATGGTTTATCATGAAGATAAAAATACTCCGTGAGTCATACTTTGGGGCCTTGAGGACAAAGAAGCTATTACGTTTGGGTTTCTCTGAGAACTCTTGCAAAAGCCATA
>NW_027903279.1:0-236 GCF_054177405.1 Leptonychotes weddellii | reverse complement strand
TGTTGCTCTTCTTTTCTTCAATCTCCTGTTGAGTTTGTAGGTGTTCAGAATGGTTTGATCCCTATCCAGCTGAATTCCTGAGAGGAGACGAAATCCAGGTCTCCTACTCCTCTGCCATCTTGCTCTGCCCCCCCAAGTGATTTTTTTAATACAAGTATTTCCCATGCAATTTGGGATTTACATATACGAAAACTTTTATTTTATTTGTATCAAATTCAAATTAACTGTGTATCTGC
>NW_027903278.1:0-236 GCF_054177405.1 Leptonychotes weddellii | reverse complement strand
ATTTGGCTTTCTCAGGACATCATATCACTTATTGTTTCCCACAATCTGTACTTGACCCCTTCATCATATTTTTCTGTGATTCATCTTTAAACAATATATTTAATTATTTTCATTACAGGAGTAGAATGTATTTAAATCTTTTTTTTTTTTTTTAAGATTTATTTATTCATTTGAGAGAGCGAGAATGAGAGAGAGTACAGGAGAGGGGGGAGGGTCAGAGGGAGAAGCAGGCTCCT
>NW_027903277.1:0-236 GCF_054177405.1 Leptonychotes weddellii | reverse complement strand
GTCAGGTGAGACTAAATATGAGAGATTTTGTCTAGTATTTTTTTATAGCTTGCAATATATATGAGTCATGCTCAATTTCTGTATTTGAGAAATAAGGTGCTGTAGAACATGTGTGTAGAGTATCCTCCCCATTATAAAAGCCTAATTCCATGAATTTCAAAATGCTAATATTATATTATTTAACTCTTACAACAAAGCTGCTGGGCAGGTATTTTTGTGTCCCTTTAATAGATGAG
>NW_027903276.1:0-236 GCF_054177405.1 Leptonychotes weddellii | reverse complement strand
TGGCTGGAGCAGGGCAGGGGTTATATAAACATTTTTAGCCCTGCCGGGTTGCCCCTTTCTTCATGTTTTGGCTAGAGAGAGCGGGTTTCCTGGGGACCTTCTGTTGGTTCTCCTTGGCATTTCTGGGTTGTCAGCATGTGTTACCCTCAGATCCTACAGTTCCCATGCCCGTGTGCTGCCTTCTCTTCACTTCATAGTCGTCTTATGTTTGTTTATAAGTAATGTCCAGGATTTTT
>NW_027903275.1:0-1494 GCF_054177405.1 Leptonychotes weddellii | reverse complement strand
TGGACTCTGAAAAACAAACAGGGTTCTAGAGGGGAGGGGGGTGGGAGGATGGGTTAGCCTGGTGGTGGGTATTGAGGAGGGCACATTCTGCATGGAGCACTGGGTGTTATGCACAAACAATGAATCATGGAACACTTCATCTAAAACTAATGATGTAATGTATGGGGATTAACATAAGAATAAAAAATAAATTAATTAAAAAAAAAATGACACACACCGAGTGACTGAAGGATAAGCACCATGTGTATTAATAATGTACGTGTATACATTTAAACCGAGAATCAAATCCTTGCTAGAATAAACACAAAAATGCCCTACAAAATCCCTTACCTCCTTTTACTAAGAAAAAATGTCTGGCAGTTATTACTGAACTGTTTTAATTTTAGAAGTCCACACTTGCTTAAAGTGTTCAGCTGCGTTTACATCAGTGATAGACTCTATGAAAATGTTATTTTTGAGTAAAAGACACAAGAAACAAACATGCTAATTAAATGAAATGGAGCAAAAGAAAGCCATTGTGGGGTGCGTTACTCTTCACACTGCTTCGAAACTGTTTCTACGTGAGCAAAGTAGCTGCATAAGTAAAATACTCACACCCCGGGAACATCGGTTTTGAAATCGTTTTGACGTATCAAAAAGTGCAGACTAACAAAAGACCACCTTGGCACGCATCCCCATGACTTCTCTTTCCCTGTCGCTTGCTATCAATATACATGTCACTGAACCGTCTACAAAACGACCTGGTAAATAGATGAGCTGCAGCTTGTTTCTGTCCTTATTTCAAGAGGATGCCAAGTGAGCAGAGCTGGGATAGCAATCTTGAGAGACATACTCTGGTTCAGGTTGTTTGCTTTGGGAAGCTGTCCACCCAGAAGGACCCTGCCCTGTGCTCCTTTTTTTGTGGGTCTCTTCCGGGCATCCGCTGTGTCCCTCAGTATGGGTGGGATCATGGAAAATGATAAAAAGTAAGACTGAGCGGAAGAACAGGGGTGTGTGTCCAGCCTGTGGAGACAAAGATCACTCGCAGTGTATTTCAGAACCCGTGGCTGGGGCTGCTTCATCTCCCCTGCTGGCCCCAGTCTGCCCGTGAGCCAGGGGGGAGCGTTGCATGTCACAATGAATGAATACACACAAAGTAATCAAAATCCAACTTATTTCTTTTTTTTAAATTTTTTATTGTTATATTAATCACCATACATTACATCATTAGTTTTTGATGTAGTGTTCCATGATTCATTGTTTGTGCATAACACCCAGTGCTCCATGCAGAACATGCCCTCTTTAATACCCATCACCAGGCTAACCCATCCTCACACCCCCCTCACCTCTAGAACCCTCAGTTTGTTTTTCAGAGTCCATCGTCTCTCATGGTTCATCTCCCCTCTGATTTCCCCCCCTTCATTCTTCCCCTCCTGCTATCTTCTTCTTTTTCTTCTTCTTAAAATATATTGCATTATTTGTTTCAGAGGTACAGATCTGTGATTCAACAGTCTT
>NW_027903274.1:0-236 GCF_054177405.1 Leptonychotes weddellii | reverse complement strand
GTGAAACCATATGTTAACTGTCTTTCTCTGATTGGCTTATTTCGCTTAGCATAATACCCTCCAATTCCATCCATGTCGATGTAAATGGTAAGCATTCATCCTTTCTGATGGCTGAGTAATATTCCATTATATATATATATATACATATATATATATATGTATATATATGTATATACCACATCTTCTTTATCCATTCATCTGTCAGTGGACATCTCGGCTCTTTCCACAGTTCGGCT
>NW_027903273.1:0-236 GCF_054177405.1 Leptonychotes weddellii | reverse complement strand
TTCACTTGGAAAGAATTTTAGACTTTAAGACAAGCCACAAAAAACAGTGCAAAGAATCCCATATACTTTTCACCTAGATTCCCCCAAATTAAGAGTTCACTATGTATGCTTGAAGCATTCTTTCTCTGTTTTTGTCTCCCTCTCTGTGTCTCTCTCTCTCTTTTATTTATACACACACATATATTTTTCTGAACTAATTATAAATAAGTTGCAAATACCAACCCCCGTCAATGTGT
>NW_027903272.1:0-236 GCF_054177405.1 Leptonychotes weddellii | reverse complement strand
TCAATCAAACAAATCGGATAGTTGGAAAGTGGCAAACAAAAAACCCTAATAAATAAAGTATAAATCACTTAATGATGGTAAAAAAAAAAAAGACTCATACATTTTTCTCTTTTCCGGTTATGTCGTCAAGTTCAACCTTTTTCTCAGAAAACAGGAAGCCAGATCACACACTGATTGTACTTTCCAAGTGTTTGTTAATAGGTGAGTTATTGGACTTCAGGACACATTTTCCTATA
>NW_027903271.1:0-236 GCF_054177405.1 Leptonychotes weddellii | reverse complement strand
GTTTCTTGCTCCAGATACTTTTCTCTATGCTTACTGAAGTTTGTACCTTTCTCTCCCCTATCCCTCCTCATTTCCACTTCTCTATAACCCAATTCCTTCTTAGCTTCAATAGCTCTATTCTTTTTCAAGCATGAGACTGCCTTATGCCCTGATATTATGATCCCATAATTTGTCAAATTATTTGCTAAAACAAACTTGACCTCTTTTTTTTTTTTTTTTCAATTTTTTTTTTTAAT
>NW_027903270.1:0-236 GCF_054177405.1 Leptonychotes weddellii | reverse complement strand
GTCAGGTGAGACTAAATATGAGAGATTTTGTCTAGTATTTTTTTATAGCTTGCAATATATATGAGTCATGCTCAATTTCTGTATTTGAGAAATAAGGTGCTGTAGAACATGTGTGTAGAGTATCCTCCCCATTATAAAAGCCTAATTCCATGAATTTCAAAATGCTAATATTATATTATTTAACTCTTACAACAAAGCTCCTGGGCAGGTATTTTTGTGTCCCTTTAATAGATGAG
>NW_027903269.1:0-236 GCF_054177405.1 Leptonychotes weddellii | reverse complement strand
TTTTCTGATGAGACAGTTGTTGCTCTTCTTTTTTTCGATCTCCTGTTGAGTTTGTAGGTGTTCAGAATGGTTTGATCCCTATCCAGCTGAATTCCTGAGAGGAGACGAAATCCAGGTCTCCTACTCCTCCGCCATCTTGCTCCGCCAAGCTGAAAAGTAATTTAATTGGTAGAGTAATTACACACATATTTGAAGTTTCAAGTCTGGATAATTGGCATTAGGAAATTAGATCCTAG
>NW_027903268.1:0-236 GCF_054177405.1 Leptonychotes weddellii | reverse complement strand
TGTTTTTTTTTCTCTGTTGTTGTTACTAGATTTTTTTATAAACTCCTCTGAGTCAGAGTCTGTGTCTTCCGGTTTCCTCAGCTACAATTGACTGCTATCCTGAAGCTCTATAGTGGAGGTAGTATAATATTGAGGTAGGGAGGCACTCTATAATCTTTGATAACATGTCTGTTGTTGCTGTTATGTTCCTATGCCAGAGATCCTGGGCTGTGACTTTCAGAAAAATTTCTTAGTCT
>NW_027903267.1:0-236 GCF_054177405.1 Leptonychotes weddellii | reverse complement strand
GTCCTGGGATCGAGCCCCATATCAGGCTCCCTGTTCAGCGGGAAGCCTGCTTCTCCCTCTCCCACTCCCCCTGCTTGTGTTCCCTCTCTCGCTGTGTCTCTCTCTGTCAAGTAAATAAATAAAATCTTTAAAAAAAAAAAAAACAAGATTGTTCAGAAGCCGACTGAGTTAGTGTAGCCTGGGAAGAGGTGTGTGCCCAGGGACGTGTGCCCATTTTAGACTGTAGGCAACACGAG
>NW_027903266.1:0-236 GCF_054177405.1 Leptonychotes weddellii | reverse complement strand
TCTGTGGCTTTAAAAACAGAAGCACACATTTAGCACGTGTGTTTACAGGCATCTGTCCTTGGGGACGTCACCCTCACAGAGGTGCTTTCTCATTTGCTGCTAGACCTGCGGTCCTCAGGGTTCCTACTCTCCCAGGTTCCAGCTGGGGTCTCACTGAAGGCATCTAATTATAGTTCTATCGGCCTCCTGAACCCCCCCCCACTGACTTTACCTGTCATCTACTATACACCGGACAG
>NW_027903265.1:0-236 GCF_054177405.1 Leptonychotes weddellii | reverse complement strand
TCTTTTTTTTTTTTTTAATTTTTTTATTTATTTATTTGAGAGAGAGAGAGAGAGAGAGAAACAGCATGAGAGGGGATAGGGTCAGAGGGAGAAGCAAGCTCCCCGCTGAGCCGGGAGCCCGATGTGGGACTCGATCCCAGGATTCCGGGATCATGACCTGAGCCGAAGGCAGTCGCTTAACCAACTGAGCCACCCAGGCACCCGGGAGGGATCTTTTCTTGACATCATGACTTTGG
>NW_027903264.1:0-1494 GCF_054177405.1 Leptonychotes weddellii | reverse complement strand
AGGAAACCCCAAAGCAGAAACTGAACCCTGCAGAAAATGTAACTGGAAGCAAGAGGAGGTCAAGAACACCCAAGAGAAATGTCCAGTCCTTAGAAGATCTGGCTGGCCTCAGAGAGCTCTTCCAAACACCAAATCACACAGATAAACCAAGGACTGATGGCAGAACCACCAAAGTCCCCTGCAAATCTCCACTAGCAGAACCAGTCAACACACCAACAAGTTGGAGACATCAACTTGAGACCTCTCCCCAGAAAGTGGACATAGAGGAAGAGCCATCAGCTCTCAGGAAGTCCACCCGAACCCCAGGGGAAAGCACACACTCACACGGAAAACCAGGAAATGGTGATGAAGACATCAAATTGTTCAAGGAAACTCCAAAGCAGACACTGGACTCTGCAGAAAATGTAACCGGAAGCAAGAGGCAGTCAAGAACACCCAAGAGAAATGTCCAGTCCTTAGAAGACCTGGCTGGCCTCAGAGAGCTCTTTCAAACCCCAGAGCACACCCAGGACCCAGTGACTGATGACAAAACCACCAAATTCCCCTGCAAATCTCCACTAGTGGAACAAGTCAACACACCAACAAGTAGAAAGAGGCAGCTTGAGACCCCTCTCCAGAAAGTGGACATAGAGGAAGAGCCATCAGCTCTCAGGAAGCCCGCACAAACACCAAGGAAAACCATGCTCTCATACAGAGAACCAGGCGGTGGTGATGAAGACATCAAATTGTTCAAGGAAACTCCAAAGCAGACACTGGACTCTGCAGAAAAGGTAACTAGAAGCAAGAGGCAGCCAAGAACACCCAAGAAAATGGTCCATTCCCTAGAAGACCTGGCTGGCCTCAGAGAGCTCTTCCAAACCCCAGAGCATACTCAGGACCCAGTGACTGATGACAAAACCACCAAATTCCCCTGCAAATCTCCACTAGCAGATCCAGTCAACACACCAACAAGTAAAAGGAGGCAGCTCAAGACCCCTCGCCAGAAAGGGGACCTAGAGAAAGAGCCCTCAACTCTCAGGAAACCCACCCAAATGGAGGGGGAAAACGTGCCTTTATACAGAGAACCAGGAGGCAGTGATGAAGACATCAGAATGTTTAACAAAACTCCAAAGCAGACACTGGACTCTGCAGAAAATGTAACTGGAAGCAAGAGGCGGTCAAGAACACCTAAGAAAAATGTCCTGTCCTTAGAAGACCTGGCTGGCCTCAGAGAGCTCTTCCAAACACCAAATCACACAGATAAACCAAGGACTGATGACAAAACCACCAAAGTCCCCTGCAAATCTCCACTAGCAGAACCAGTCAACACACCAACAAGTAGAAAGAGGCAGCTCAAGACCCCTCTCCAGAAAGTGGACCTAGAGAAAGATCTCAGGAAGCCCATTCAAACTCCAGGGGAAAGCACACACTCACACAGAGAACCAGGAGGTGGTGATGAAGACATCAAATTGTTCAAGGAAACCCCAAAGCAGAAACTGAACCCTGCAGAAAATG
>NW_027903263.1:0-236 GCF_054177405.1 Leptonychotes weddellii | reverse complement strand
GCTCATCAGATAATCAACCGCGGGTCCTAAGACAGGTTCTTGCCACTCCGGGCCACAGTTTCCCTACCTGTAAGGCAGGATAATAATGCCTGTCCAACTGCTCATTTGTCAGGGTCACCGGGAGGCCTAAGTAAGATATCTGCAAGTACTCTGTACATGACTGCTCACTGTGTGAACTTTTATCTCACTGAAAAAACAAAAACAAAAAAACCCTCCCCACCAGCCTTCCTGTAAGG
>NW_027903262.1:0-236 GCF_054177405.1 Leptonychotes weddellii | reverse complement strand
CGGGGGCTGCTGCAGCCGAGCGCTCCCCGCCAACCCGACGCTACCCAGCCCCTCCCGGACCCCCCACGGCCGCCTCTCCCCCACACCCAGCCGCCCCATCCCCCGTCCTGACCACCATTTTCTACACCAAGAAGGACGGGGGCGGGGCGGGGGGCGCAAGAGGCAGGTGTTTCCGAAGGGTCATCGCCTCGCCGCGGTCCAGCCCTCCGCCTAGCATTTTCTGCGGCCAAACGCGG
>NW_027903261.1:0-236 GCF_054177405.1 Leptonychotes weddellii | reverse complement strand
TGAGGGGCACCTGAGTGGCTCAGTCGCTTAAGCCTCTGACTCTTGATTTTGGCTCAGGTCATGATCCTGGGCTCCTGGGATCGAGCCCCACATTGGGTTCCCGGCTCAGCAGGCAGTCTGCTTCTCTCCCTCTCCCTCTGCCCACTCACGCTTGCACGTGTTCTCTCTCACTAAAATAAATAAAATAAATCTTTTTTTTAAATGACATCTATGAGATCCCTATATGTAAGTGTATG
>NW_027903260.1:0-236 GCF_054177405.1 Leptonychotes weddellii | reverse complement strand
CTACTATATTGCACTATTTCCCTAAACATCTATAGCAAAGAGATTCTCAATAAATTATGTCTCAATCCTGTGCATTAGTGCTGGCTGCTCTCCCACAATGTCAAAATTGTAAGCAATTGGCACAGAGTCATTGTGACAATATGTAAATTACTTGTAAAGGGAACTTGATCTTGTGTAATAAATGCTATTTGAATCTTAAAAAAAAAAAAAAATGTAGTTTTTAATACTTGTTCTCT
>NW_027903259.1:0-236 GCF_054177405.1 Leptonychotes weddellii | reverse complement strand
CTTGGGGATTACAATTAGCATCTTAATATAAAATCATCTATTTCAAGTTAATACAAACTTAATTTCAATATTATATAAAAACTTTTCTCCAATATACCTCTGTTTGCACCTCCAGACTTTGTACTATTATATCCTCATACATTATAAGCCACCAGCATAGTTTTATAATTATGCTTTATGAATTGTCTTTTATTTTTTTAAATTTTTTATTGTTATGTTAATCACCATACATTATG
>NW_027903258.1:0-236 GCF_054177405.1 Leptonychotes weddellii | reverse complement strand
GGTTTCAGTTATGGAAGATGAATAAGTCCTAGAGATCTACTGCAGAGTACACTACCTATAGTTAACCATACTTAAAAATTTGTTAAGACAGTAGATCTTATGGTAAATATTCTTATCACAAGGGGGGAAAAGAGGGAAAGAGGATACTTTTAGAGGTGAGAGTTAATTTTATGGCATGGTTTTTTGTTTGTTTTTTTTTTAAAGATTTTATTTATTTATTTGAGAGAGAGAATGAG
>NW_027903257.1:0-236 GCF_054177405.1 Leptonychotes weddellii | reverse complement strand
TGTAGGGGGCCCGGTTCTGGGAGACCAGCCACCTGGATGTGGGGTGACTGCTGCTCGAGTAGGTTCCCCCGGGGCCTCGGTTTTCCCACCTGTGTTTTCTGTAGGAGAGGGCACCTTGTGGTCCAGTCTAGAGTTTCCGGCCAGACCGCCCAGCGGCTGGAGTGCAGAAGCACTGCCTTGGGGCCCAGAGCTCTCTTGGCGCTGGGCCCGAACTGCCCGTGAAGTAGATGTTCTTC
>NW_027903256.1:0-236 GCF_054177405.1 Leptonychotes weddellii | reverse complement strand
TCAAGTACAGACCCAAGCTGCAATCCCCTAAATACCCAGGTCCATTCTATCCTACAGATAGTTCTCAAAGTCACATTTGCCATGGAAAAATACAACTACCATGAGTATTTTATAGTTTTCTGAGTACAGATCCTTTGCCTCTTTGGTTAGATTTATTCCTAGGTATCTTATGGTTTTGGGTGCAATTGTAAATGGGATCAACTCCTTAATTTCTCTTTCTTCTGTCTTGTTGTTGG
>NW_027903255.1:0-236 GCF_054177405.1 Leptonychotes weddellii | reverse complement strand
CTGTACCTCTGAAACAAATAATGCAATATATGTTAAGAAAAAAAAAAAAGAAGAAGAAGAAGGTAGCGGGAGGGGAAGAATGAAGCGGGGGAAATCGGAGGGGTAGACGAACCATGAGAGACGATGGACTCTGAAAAACACACTGAGGGTTCTAGAGGGGAGGGGGTTGGGAGGTTGGGTTAGCCTGGTGATGGGTATTAAAGAGGGCACGTTCTGCATGGAGCACTGGGTGTTAT
>NW_027903254.1:0-236 GCF_054177405.1 Leptonychotes weddellii | reverse complement strand
TGTTTCAAGCCAAAAATCTGAGTCTTCCCTGGTTCTTCCTTCTCATACCCCTCATCCAACTCATCTGCGTAAACTATCTGTTCTACTATCAAAATATATTCTGAATCTATTATTTTCATTGCCCTTGGCCTCATCCACATGACGCCATTTTTCATCTGGATTATCCCTCCCATCTAAAATGTCACCTTCCATCCTTGCTTTGATCAGACCCTGCTCCCCACCTCACTCTATGAAAG
>NW_027903253.1:0-1494 GCF_054177405.1 Leptonychotes weddellii | reverse complement strand
AATATGTCTCCTCTTTCATTAAAAGAATGAAATATTGTCAGTGTCCTTTATAGTTTTAATTAAGTATGTCAGTATAATACTTAATTGAGAGAAATATGCAAATGATTGTTGCTTTATAAGGCCAAACACAGCATACTGCAAGCACCCATCTCATTATATGTCTATGCAGAAGTCTTGTGCAGATTAAGTTATTATAGGTGTTTTTTTTTTTACCTAAAAAGGTATTCCCAACCTTTTCATGATTAGGGATCTGAATGAGAAAAACTAGCTATTTTGCAATTTTCTTTTCAGTATTATCACACAATACTCTTCTTGGAGTGAATTAACATGAGTGATTCCAGTGGCCGGCATATTCCATCTTTGTGAACTGGCTTCTATGGAAGGTGACTATGAGGAATAGATCAGGCTGCTTTACCATCTCTCCCTGAGTACCAATCTAAACATGATTGATTTAAACTTGCAAAAGTGAATGTATCATGTCTTTCTAGACACTAAGAACAAGAAGACACACGCGATACCGAAAGACTGAGGACTAGGATGAAACTTGTTAAACTATTTCTAAGAATTACTGTGTCTAAACCATCAGTCAGATGCATGTTGCAAACTCTAATATCTGTCTTCTACTGCTCCCTCTCCAATTCCCTGTAGTTCACCCAAACCATGCTACTAACTCTTCTTCAGTATTTGTATTCCTCTACCTTTACCCTGTGTATGTGCAGTAGTCTTTAACTGAGAATGTCCTGTCCCTTCTCTTCCTCTTGACATTTTATTCTTTTCCATCTAGTTTAAATATCTTGACTTCTATAGTCATCTCTGTTTCCCTCAGAGATAATTTGTGCCTCCTTCTTTATGACTTCTTTAGCCCTATCCACTTATGGGTGGTGTAACAGTTATTATAATACTTTGCCATTAATTTGCTTTGTAATGCTATCTTCAACTCCTCCACATCCACTGCAAAACTGTGATTTTTTTTTTACCACTCTGAACCTATTGTTATTCATCTTTTTAGGGTCCAATCCCCCTGTCCCATGGAAATTTAATAGGCATTTAATAAATATCAGCAATTTAAAGTTCCTTTGTGTGGCACCTTTATTGCTAAGTGTCTGAGACATATTATTGATAAAGATTATAATAGGTATTGTTTTGGGAAACTATTCAAATATTCATTGGGTAATATATTCAACAGAATTAAAGTGATTTTCTATGCATGCCAAGGGCTAAAGAAATATGCTTTGACCTTGAATTTTTTAAATCATTGATGACAATTTAAAACATTCCTAACCATTCTCTCCATACTTACCCAACTTTTCCTCAACATAGAACATCCTGAAATGCTATGTCCTATGTGAATCTGATGAAAGGGGTCTGTTCATAACCTCTTACAAAGATAAACCCCTCTCTTAGTAATTAATGTTAAGTAATTATTATTATTTTATTATTTTATTTTTTTATTCTTATGTTAATCCCCATACATTACATCATTAGTTCTAGATG
>NW_027903252.1:0-236 GCF_054177405.1 Leptonychotes weddellii | reverse complement strand
GGAGAAAGAAGGAAAGGAAGGAAGGAAGGAAGGAAAGAAGAAAGAAAGAAAGAAAGGAAGGAAGGAAGAAAGAAAGAAATGAATATTGGGGGCCTGACAGGGATGGGGCTAGCTTTCCAGCTTCTTCTGTAAAATGATTTCAAGGCACAAATCCAAAATTCTCTGCCCCATCACTCAGCATCTTGCTGCCTGGCCAACACGTCACATATCAGACTTCCCTGGTTCTAAATGATTAT
>NW_027903251.1:0-236 GCF_054177405.1 Leptonychotes weddellii | reverse complement strand
GACGGATGAATGGATGGATAGACAGATGAATGTATGTATGGGTGGGTGGATGGACAGATGGACTAAAGGATGGATGAGTGAATGGATGAGTAGATCGATGCATTTTTTAGGTTTGGGAGGATGGGGTTGGATGGAAGATGATTCGCCTCCACTCAGTTCTGTCCTCCCCCTTAACAAATGGGATGATTTGTTGGGATCACTATTGAATTACCCTGCACTGGGGAGGTGAGGATTAT
>NW_027903250.1:0-236 GCF_054177405.1 Leptonychotes weddellii | reverse complement strand
CTTTGCATACTATAAAAGAATGATTTATTGCTAGCAGAATTTTGTTGCCTTAGTAGAGATAACCTCTTTCTACATTTCAAACTATATGGGAGATGCTTCTATTCTATTCTCCCATTTAATAAAAAAAAAATCATGTTTGGAAAAGAACATTAGCAAGATGAGCTTTGTTCATTCCACAGATATTTACTTATTACTATGTCCTAGGCAATATGCAAGGCACTAGAAAAATTTTTTCT
>NW_027903249.1:0-236 GCF_054177405.1 Leptonychotes weddellii | reverse complement strand
CAGTTTTTTTCTATTTTGTGGCAAATCACTCGAGTGTGATCCCCTTAGTGACATGAATCCAGGACAAGGTAGGAGGGTGGTAATGGTGTAATAGGCACGTTAATAACTCTCAGATCTGACACTTATTGAGATTTTGTTCATACAACGCTAGTCTCAGGGAAGCATGGATCAACCCACAAATGGAGCTGGTTGCTCACCCGACAGCCATTCCCCAAGTATCAGACAAGTTCTTAGTT
>NW_027903248.1:0-236 GCF_054177405.1 Leptonychotes weddellii | reverse complement strand
GCCAGAGAAGGTCTGGGGCCGCAGCAACACAGCAGTATCCCCACACTGTCCCTACACTGTCCCCACAGACGGAAGCCTTCATCTCGGAAACAGAGAGACGTGAAGTGATTGATACCATGGTCCAAGAAGATGGCATTTTCTCTGATTGGAACCCTATAGAATTAATGTGCATCTGTAACAAATACCATTAAGATTAAGTGTTCCTCAGAGAGCTGGAGAATCAGGGAATTCAAGTG
>NW_027903247.1:0-236 GCF_054177405.1 Leptonychotes weddellii | reverse complement strand
TTCCATTTCAGTAGGTTGCCTTTGTGTTTTGTTGATGGTTTCCTTCACTATGCAAAAATCTTTTTGATTTCATGTAGTTCCAGTCTGTTTTTGCTGTCTGTTTTGCTTTTGCTACCCTTGCTTGAGGAGGTAGATCCAGAAAACTTTTGCTGGGCAAAGGTCCAAGAGTTTACTGGCTGTTTTTTTTGTTTTTGTTTTTGTTTTTTTTTTTAAGGAGTTTTATGGTCTTGGGTTTT
>NW_027903246.1:0-236 GCF_054177405.1 Leptonychotes weddellii | reverse complement strand
GGAGGGCAGGGCGGGGAGGTGAGGGTGCAGGGGAAGCGTCAGTGAGATGGACCACTGGGACCTTGCTGGGTGAGGAGGAAGCCAGGCCGGGAGGGGAGTGAGGACCTGAGGGCAGTGAAAGGATTAGGGGGTCTTGCCTGGGCAGAGCTGTGGGAGTCGGCGCTACAGGGAGCGAGCTGGACGGACGGGAGGTGGAGGTGGTGGCCAGACAGGGTTGCACCCGGAAGTGCCCCGGG
>NW_027903245.1:0-236 GCF_054177405.1 Leptonychotes weddellii | reverse complement strand
TCAAAGGAATATGTATTCCCCTGCCATAGCACCTAGGATGAACCTTTACTTTTTCTTTTTCTTTTTTTTTCATTTTTTTTATTATTATGTTATGTTAATCACCATACATTACATCATTAGTTTTTGATGTAGTGTTCCATGATTCATTGTTTGCGTATCACACCCAGTGCTCCATGCAGTATGTGCCCTCTTTAATACTCATCACCAGGCTAACCCATCCCCTCACCCCCCTCCCC
>NW_027903244.1:0-236 GCF_054177405.1 Leptonychotes weddellii | reverse complement strand
TACATGCTGTTGGGGACAGAATGTCGGTGCTCCCCAAAAATCATATGTTGAAATCCTAACTCCAATGTGATGGCATTGGGGGAGGGGCCTTTGGGAGCTGACTGACTAGGTCATGAGGGTGGAGCTTGAGTTAATGAGGATTATGATCTACTAAAAAAGACCCCAGAGAGCTCTCATCCCTTCCACCATTTGAGGACCAGTGAGAAAATGGCCATCTATGAACCAAGAAATGGACC
>NW_027903243.1:0-236 GCF_054177405.1 Leptonychotes weddellii | reverse complement strand
TACAAATCAAAACCATAGTGAGACATCACCTCATACTGTCAGAATGGCTAAGATCAAAAACACAAGAAACAATTGTTGGCAGGGACATTTTAGACCCAAAGACACCCCCAGATTGAAAGTGAGGGGGTGGACCGATGTTTATAGCAGCAATGTCCACAATAGCTAAACTGTGGAAAGAGCCAAGATGTCCATCGACAGACGAATGGATAAAGAAGATGTGGTATATATATACAATG
>NW_027903242.1:0-1494 GCF_054177405.1 Leptonychotes weddellii | reverse complement strand
AGCAGCTGCAGAAAGGTGGTGACATGCCAGGGCTTTGAAGGGTGAGTAGGAGTCCTGCAGACAGGAGAAGGAGTGGAGGGTATTCGGGTGGGAGGAGAGGGGATCGCTGGAAAAGGTGTGGATGCGTAAACTGAGTGGTGTATTTAGGGACCACCTTGTGAAGTTAAAGAAGCAGCTGTCAAAACAGGGGCAAAGCAGGCTGTCCAACAACAGGCAAAGCCACTGATAAAAAAAAGAACATCTACTAAAGTTCCAGGCACCACATTTAGTGCTACTTTTACAAATGCAAATGACATTGATGTGCCCTTGGCTGCTGGAATTATCTGCCGTGTGACATGGACCAAAGTGTTCTCTTATTTATCTTTGTATTTACAGGGCCTACAATGCACTTGGCATAAAGCAGCTCAGCAATTGTTGGATAAACAAATGCAAGAACAATTCAAAGGAGTTTGCCAAATCAGGATGATAAATACAAATAAAGGGGAGCCTCAGGCTATACCTCTATGCAGAGCAAAGAAGCAGTGCAAGAGAGCGTGTAGACTTTGACGTTAACTGACCTAGATTCAAATCCTGGTCCCACCCAGTGTAGATGAGCCATGATGCCATGCTTGAAATCCATGAGCCTCAGTGTCCCCATCTGTGATACCTAGATCATCAAGGCCAGCACAGCCATTTATATAGGCAAAGGCCCACCTCATCTCTTTTTAAGACCACACACTCCACAGGGTGGTTTCAGCGTTCTCAAACAGCTCAGTGTTTCAGAGCATCCTTGGAGATACGTAGACCCGGTCTGAAGCAAAGCTCCACTACCGTTAAGCCGGCTGGCATTGGGAAAGCCAGTTGACATCTTTGTAGCTCTGTGTCCTCATCTGCGAAATGAGGATAATAATCGCATCTACCTCATAGGGTTGGCCGGGAACTAGAGAATGGGAAGTCAGTGCCAAGTACCCACCAAGCTCTCTTCATAAATGGAGTTTAAGTCGTAGCTGATTCGCGGTGGGCCTGGTATTGGATAGCGCAGCTGCGAAGTCGTAATGCCCCTACAACAATGTAAAGGGCACAACATTGCATTGGTTTTGTACTGCTGTGTATCAAACACCACAACTCAGTGGCTTGAAACAATACATATTTATTATCTTACAGTTTCTCTGGGCCCAGAATGTCGGCGAGGCTTTGCTGGGTCCCCTACAAGGCTGCAATCAAAGTGTTGGTCAGAGTCAGGGGGTCTCCTCTGAGGTTGGCCTAAGGAAGGATCTCTTTATGTAGTTGTTGTGAGAATCCAGTTTTTTGCTGGTTGTTGGCCAGAGGCTGTCTTCAGTATCTCGTCACGTGGCTGGTATCCCCAAGCTTTACCAAGTTCAATGGCAACTGTCCTTCCTTGAGGTATCATGAGGAGTTAATGCTGCCCTACAACTCATCGCATGGACAGGTTTCTGATGCATGGGGCAAATACTCCCATGAATAAAATGAAACAAAAATATAACAACAAAAATA
>NW_027903241.1:0-236 GCF_054177405.1 Leptonychotes weddellii | reverse complement strand
TATATTATTGCCTATTCTGGACATTTAATGGAAGTGGAATCATAAAACATTCTTTTGTAAGTGACTTACACTCACATTCTCAAGGTGCCTCTGTAATGTCGCATGAATTAGTACTACACTGCTTTTTATTGCCAAATAACATTCCATTGTATGGCTATTTCAAATTTTATGTCTTCATTCATCAGTTGATGGACATTTGCGTTGTCTCCATTTGGGGCTATTCTGAATAATGCTGC
>NW_027903240.1:0-236 GCF_054177405.1 Leptonychotes weddellii | reverse complement strand
AAGTACTGGACTCAAAATGCACAGTGCGGGGTTTTTAGGAGTATCAACATTCAGCTCCTGGCCCAGGCTGCCTTGCATTAATGTTGGGCACCTCTGTGACTTGTGGAAAACCCCACACCTGTCTTGGCCCACACCCCTAACAGTGTTACAGCCCTCCAGACCTGGGAGTCAGAAAGTGCCTCTAGCCACCAGCATCCTCTCACACTCCATCCTAGCTCAGAGGGTTCCATTCTTTT
>NW_027903239.1:0-236 GCF_054177405.1 Leptonychotes weddellii | reverse complement strand
GGAGGGCAGGGCGGGGAGGTGAGGGTGCAGGGGAAGCGTCAGTGAGATGGACCACTGGGACCTTGCTGGGTGAGGAGGAAGCCAGGCCGGGAGGGGAGTGAGGACCTGAGGGCAGTGAAAGGATTAGGGGGTCTTGCCTGGGCAGAGCTGTGGGAGTCGGCGCTACAGGGAGCGAGCTGGACGGACGGGAGGTGGAGGTCGTGGCCAGACAGGGTTGCACCCGGAAGTGCCCCGGG
>NW_027903238.1:0-236 GCF_054177405.1 Leptonychotes weddellii | reverse complement strand
TCCAGGTAGAGAGCACGGCAGGGAACAGGGTTCCCCACCTGAAACAGCTCTGCAGTATCAGGGCAAGCACCTGACCGCCTGTCCCCTAAACCAGCAAGCCTCGGGTTTGTTCCCAAGGGTCTGCATTCAAATCCCAACCCTGCTGCTTACCGGAGGACGGTCCCTGGCCCACCATCAACTCTCTGTGATTCAGTTTCCCATGTGCAGAATGGGGCCTCGTGCAGAATAAATGAGCT
>NW_027903237.1:0-236 GCF_054177405.1 Leptonychotes weddellii | reverse complement strand
TTTCCTGCCATTTCCCTTGACCTTCATTGCAGTCCCACTTTCTCCCTTCCTCCTTGGAAAGGAATCATTTGCTACTGGAGATCAGGAGCAGTGTCCCAGTCATCTCTGCATGCCGCTAGCCTCCTGTGAGTGCTCTATTAATATTTGCTGAATGAGTGAATAAATGGACTGATTCAAACTGAATCTGTGAACTGGCTTTATTCCTATTGTTTAGAAAGCTCCAGTGGCTCATTACC
>NW_027903236.1:0-236 GCF_054177405.1 Leptonychotes weddellii | reverse complement strand
AAGGAAAGGATGCACAGACAGATACACAGAGAGAACTCCATGTGTACATGGGGGCAGAGATTGGAGTGATGTAGTTATAAGCCAAGTACCACCAAGGATTTGGGGGAGTTACCAGAAGCTAGAAAGAGACAAGGAAGGATTCTTCCCTAGAGCTTTCAGAGCGTACAAGGTCCTGCTGACACCTTGATTCCAGAGGTCCGATCTATAGAACTGTTACAGAATAAAAGTTTGTTGTT
>NW_027903235.1:0-236 GCF_054177405.1 Leptonychotes weddellii | reverse complement strand
TTTTGAAATCTCTCATCTACTAATGGTTCCCTTACCGTGTTTGACATAGTTTTGAGTTCATACCCTTCCTTTTTTTTTTTTTTGAATTTTTTTATTGTTATGTTAATCCCCATATATTACATCATTAGTTTTAGATGTAGTGTTCCATGATTCATTGTTTGTGCATAACACCCAGTGCTCCATGCAGAACGTGCCCTCCTCAATACCCATCACCAGGCCAACCCATCCTCCCACCC
>NW_027903234.1:0-236 GCF_054177405.1 Leptonychotes weddellii | reverse complement strand
GAGGGGTTGTGGGAGGATGTGTTAGCCTGGTGGTGGGTATTGAGGAGGGCACATTCTGCATAGAGCACTGGGTGTTATGCACAAACAATGAATCATGGAACACTTCATCTAAAACTAATGATGTAATGTATGGGGATTAAGAGAATAAAAAAAAAAAAAAGAAAGAAAAACATTAACCCCAATCCTTCTCAAACTCTTCCAAAAACTGAAGCAGAAGGAAAACTTCTGGACTCATG
>NW_027903233.1:0-236 GCF_054177405.1 Leptonychotes weddellii | reverse complement strand
TTCTCACAGAGGGCTCTGTTTCTGTCTATGAATAATTGTGGAGGTTGGCTTCCCAGAGACTTCTCCACACATTAGATTTGGTGTTTTGATCCCAGCTAAGAGGGAAAACAGCCCTTCCTAGTTCTATAGAGTGGCTTAAATCCCGATCTCCATAGGTATTAAAATCCCAACACTTAAGAAAAACATCCAGCCTGATACCTTTGAAATACCCAACCCAATCTATGACTCATTTCTCA
>NW_027903232.1:0-236 GCF_054177405.1 Leptonychotes weddellii | reverse complement strand
GCACCCCTCCGCGGACCTTACTTACGCACCCCTCCGTGGACTCCACGGCGCACCCCTCTGCGGACCCCTCCGTGGAGCCCACTGCGCACCTCAGCGCGGACCCCTCCACGGACCTCACTGCACGCCCCACCAGGGACCCCACTACGCACCCTCACGGACCTCACCGCGGGCCCCACTGCACATCCCTCCACAGACTTCACTATGCCCCCCACCGTGGACCCCACTAAGCACCCCTC
>NW_027903231.1:0-1494 GCF_054177405.1 Leptonychotes weddellii | reverse complement strand
AGCAGCTGCAGAAAGGTGGTGACATGCCAGGGCTTTGAAGGGTGAGTAGGAGTCCTGCAGACAGGAGAAGGAGTGGAGGGTATTCGGGTGGGAGGAGAGGGGATCGCTGGAAAAGGTGTGGATGCGTAAACTGAGTGGTGTATTTAGGGACCACCTTGTGGAGTTAAAGAAGCAGCTGTCAAAACAGGGGCAAAGCAGGCTGTCCAACAACAGACAAAGCCACTGATAAAAAAAAGAACATCTACTAAAGTTCCAGGCACCACATTTAGTGCTACATTTACAAATGCAAATGACATTGATGTGCCCTTGGCTGCTGGAATTATCTGCCGTGTGACATGGACCAAAGTGTTCTCTTATTTATCTTTGTATTTACAGGGCCTACAATGCACTTGGCATAAAGCAGCTCAGCAATTGTTGGATAAACAAATGCAAGAACAATTCAAAGGAGTTTGCCAAATCAGGATGATAAATACAAATAAAGGGGAGGCTCAGGCTATACCTCTATGCAGAGCAAAGAAGCAGTGCAAGAGAGCGTGTAGACTTTGACGTTAACTGACCTAGATTCAAATCCTGGTCCCACCCAGTGTAGATGAGCCATGATGCCATGCTTGAAATCCATGAGCCTCAGTGTCCCCATCTGTGATACCTAGATCATCAAGGCCAGCACAGCCATTTATATAGGCAAAGGCCCACCTCATCTCTTTTTAAGACCACACACTCCACAGGGTGGTTTCAGCGTTCTCAAATAGCTCAGTGTTTCAGAGCATCCTTGGAGATACGTAGACCCGGTCTGAAGCAAAGCTCCACTACCGTTAAGCCGGCTGGCATTGGGAAAGCCAGTTGACATCTTTGTAGCTCTGTGTCCTCATCTGCGAAATGAGGATAATAATCGCATCTACCTCATAGGGTTGGCCGGGAACTAGAGAATGGGAAGTCAGTGCCAAGTACCCACCAAGTTCTCTTCATAAATGGAGTTTAAGTCGTAGCTGATTCGCGGTGGGCCTGGTATTGGATAGCGCAGCTGCGAAGTTGTAATGCCCCTACAACAATGTAAAGGGCACAACATTGCATTGGTTTTGTACTGCTGTGTATCAAACACCACAACTCAGTGGCTTGAAACAATACATATTTATTATCTTACAGTTTCTCTGGGCCCAGAATGTCGGCGAGGCTTTGCTGGGTCCCCTACAAGGCTGCAATCAAAGTGTTGGTCAGAGTCAGGGGGTCTCCTCTGAGGTTGGCCTAAGGAAGGATCTCTTTATGTAGTTGTTGTGAGAATCCAGTTTTTTGCTGGATGTTGGCCAGAGGCTGTCTTCAGTATCTCGTCACGTGGCTGGTGTCCCCAAGCTTTACCAAGTTCAATGGCAACTGTCCTTCCTTGAGGTATCATGAGGAGTTAATGCTGCCCTACAACTCATCGCATGGACAGGTTTCTGATGCATGGGGCAAATACTCCCATGAATAAAATGAAACAAAAATATAACAACAAAAATA
>NW_027903230.1:0-12897 GCF_054177405.1 Leptonychotes weddellii | reverse complement strand
GGAGGAGGAGGATGATAAAGGGAAGGGGAAGAAGAAGGAGGAGGAGGAGGGGGAGGGAGAGGAGGGGGAGGTGGGAGGAGGGGAGAGGGGGAGGAGGAGGGGGAGGGAGGGGGGAGGAGAAGCAGCAGCAGCAAGAAAAAAGAGAAGAAAAATTTGAGGGGGTGCTTGTTCTGTGATTAGGATTGTGAATTTGAAACAAATATAGGTCAATCAGTCCATTAATCCAGTCACAACTGACTATAATTCTAGTGTTTGAGCAGTCTCATTTGTCACACTCTTCCTCCTCAGTGGTCTTTACAAATAGCACCCATGTTCCTCTGAATAAAGCGGTTTCACTTTTATCTCCTCTGGAAGCTAGGGCTGAAAGAACTCAGGGATGCCTCTAGTTCCTAGTGATTCATAAAATGACAGGTCTTCCAAGTATGTGGTGAAATCCAGAGTTGGGTAAAGCAAAGCCCATCAGGTCCACAGAGAGACTGACCTCTATTCTCTAATCAGTTAGGGACTTGGGAAATGGGAAGACCTAACAAGGGGAATAGAGCTCCTTAAACAGTGACGGTGGTTAAAATACAAATCTCCAAGCTCTATTCCAGTCCTACTGAATCAGAGTCCCTGGAAACAGGGTCTGGGAAATTGAATTCTTAACGTACTTCCTAGGAACTAGTAAAGGATCTATAACAGTGAATGAGTTCGAATTAAAAGAAAGATGCCCCCATCTGATGTCAACCATATGAGATACCCCAATGAGCTCAGTCAATCCATAAAACTGATACATTGTAACAAAATGTTGTTTTAATCCACTAAATTTGGGAGTGGTTTTCTATGTAGCCATAGATAACTGAAACACAACCTCAGTTTCCAATTGGCAGGCAGTTCTCTTAAATCTCCAAGGACTCAGATGCCTTCCGTATGTGGCTCTATCATTTTCATTACACTGTTTCCAGGATCATTGTGGAGAAGAAAACAGCATAAAGAATAAGTCAGGAGAGATCTTTATGGACCAGTCCTGGAAATGGGGTGTATTGCCTCCACCCACATTTTTTGGGCCAGAACTCACTTACATGGGGTTACACCCAATTGCAAGGAATTTGGGAAAGATAGTCCCTGAAGAAAGGAAATGGGTTTAATGAACAGCTAGTCAGTCTCTCTCTCATGAACTGTTCCTTGTGAATCTCTTTCTCATTGGGTGTGGGGGTAGAAATAACTAAAGTAGACAAATATTCAATACATTAGTGTCTTCTGGTTCAAACAGTCCTATTACATTGTATTTATTCTCCCTTCCCCTGATCCTCACCAAAATGGTATCTGGGTGTTTGGGGCTGGGAAATGGGCAACCTATATAAGCTTGTGACTTGGGAACAAGGAAGCCTCGGATCAGCACAGGTGGCTTCTAGAAAGAATTCCGGTTTTGCATCTAGAACCTGATCCCCCCCCCCGCCACACACACAGAGTCTGGTCCTGTTTGGCATTTATGGATGTTCTGCTCTTTACTTCAGAGCTGAAGTTAATGATTTAGCCCATCTCTGCCTTTGGCAACCTCTTGGATAAAACCCATGATTGCCTGCAGTTCAGGGACCCTCTTAGAATTTCCATGTCCCCTCGGTAGGGACACAATGGAACTTCTGCCTTCCCCAGACCTGCCCACCCACCCACCCACCCCCGCCGGCCCTTCACGCTTCTTATAGGATTAGGAGAACAGGGAGCCCTTTGGCTTGGATCCAGTTGTTTGGACATAATCTACAAAGAACTGTGGGAGCCCAGTGTGGCCTAGAAGGAAACTGAAAAGAAATACAAAGATAACCCCCTCCTCTGAGCTGCCAGCATGCTTAAGTCACAGACGTCCATACCTCCTTCTCTGTGGATCCTATCTTACTTACCTCTTGGCACTACAATATGTAACATTTACCTAATCAGAATGCTTTACGTTTTTGTTGAGATGGGCTTTATGGTTTTTAAAATCTCTAATAAAGCACCAAAGACATACTCTGAAAAAAATATATAAAGGTAAATTAAATTGAATAGCTTAAAAATAGCATATAGCTAACAATTTAAAGAGGGAGGCAGAGAGAGCAAAAATATCACTGAGGCCAGATAACAGCATGTTCTCAAACAGAAAAATCAAGGATGCTAAGGATCTGTATTTGATTGGGTTATAACATTAAATACCAGAAAAACAAACACAAAAGCAGAGTAGCAACAAACTCTGGGGACCAGGGATGGGGATGGGGATGCAGGCTGAGGGAAAAAAAAAGAGTCTTTCCATTGCAGAATTCCTCTGCACGGCTTAAGTTTGAAAACTCACATGCAGATAATACTTGAATGAGAAAACACTAATTACGAATTTCAAAATAAAACAGAGGCACCCTCATCACTAAGGAAATGCTTAAATAAGATATAATCATTACTCGAATATCCATCTTCAAGATAAAGATGAAGTAAATGTGTAGATTCTGACAAGGAGGGGTATCCATGATGTGGTGTTAGGTGACGGAGGTGAGTCATAGAAAAACAGAGTTAGGATGCCCATTTATTTAAAAATTATACATGTTCACACATACAGTTAGAGGTCATGTGTGTAAAGACACCTTCATGCATTTAAGACGCAAAGTCACCTCAAACAATTTGGGATGTAGAGAAGGCAAGACTTCTCTTTTTTATATTTCACACTTTTAAAAGGCAACATATAGGTCTTAGTTATAATTTTTAAATGCGAGTTTGCATTCTGGCATTGTCTCTTACAAACAGTGTAATACAGAGAAGTCAGGCCACCTCTTTGCACCTCAGTTTGCCCATCTTTCCACGGAACTTGCACCCATTGACCAGCAGTATGAGCAGATGAAAGGCCCCAGTATATCCCAGCAGCTCATAGGGCTTCTCTTCAGATTGCATCCTTTCCTCTTTTCTCCTTTCCGAGTGAGAAATGGCAATCTGGGCGACTCGGGAAGGGAGGTAAGTTAGGGGGTGGAAAGTGGGGGTGTGGGGGGTGGAGGGATGATTCAGACAGTGTTTAAAAACAGCCCTCAGATGCATATGTACACCGTCATCAGCTCCCAGATAATAACCTTCCCCTTTCCTGCAATTTTCTTCCCACTCCCCCCGCCATCCATTCTCTCCTAGCCTCCTCTTCGTATTTATTTTAACCCAACTTTATCTGTATAAAATGTACAGACGTGGGCGCCTGGGTGGCTCAGTTGGTTAAGCGACTGCCTTCGGCTCAGGTCATGATCCTGGAGTCCCGGGATCGAGTCCCGCATCGGGCTCCCTGCTCGGCGGGGAGTCTGCCTCTCTCTCTGACCCTCCCTCCTCTCATGCTCTCTATCTCATTCTCTCTCTCAAATAAATAAATAAAATCTTTAAAAAAAAAATGTACAGACGTTATCAAAACGTTCCAAGATGGAATGGCCCCTTTTTCATGTTCCCTTATGTCATCCCATTAGTTAGTGGTGACTGCTTGACCCATGAAGCTTCTGGAGTACAGACTGGACTTTGTAACTTTTTCTCTAGTGCCTCTACCATGCCTGACACATGATAGTTATTCAATAATATATACTGAATGACTCTCAGAAAAACCTTTCTTGGTCCTTTCCATAATATTCCTATTGCTCCTATGCCAGGACCATAGCTAATTATGACAAAAAACATTTTCAAGAAAGTAATACATCTAAAATATCTGAGACATATTTGCTTATTAATACAAATGTGCCTCTAATTGGTCCAAGTTCAGACTGGGGTTTAGCCAGGTGTGGAAGGAAGAAAATGAAATATTTCCAAGTCATTGCATTTTTCTTCCTGTAAGTACGGGTTACTTTAAGCCAAACCAGTCCCAGGACTCTAGGATTCTGACTTTTGGTAACTGTTTTGAGTGTTCCTTGTTAATCTTACCTCTGCGGAGGAGACTAGGAGGATGATATTTGGTTGGGACCCAGCAATCTCAACAACCAAAATCCAATCCTACCTCAATCATGTGTCATACTGCCCACCCCAGGTACGTGAGGAAGATATCTATCTGCACAGAGAGCAAAGTCAGACAGTTTCACACTTTTCACTGCCATGAGGATTTTAACCCCATCCCCAATACAGAACCCAGGTGAGCTAGACATGACGGCATTAATGATGCTCTGTGCCCATGGTAGATGCAGACCTTTGGACAGTGGGCTGACAGCTTCTTCCTAAGACTTGACCTCCTGGTTTTTATTTTATTTTATTTATTTTATTAATTCATTTATTTGAAAGAGACAGAGACAGAGCATGAGCAGAGGGAGGGGCAGAGGGACAAGCAGACTCCTCACTGAACGGGGAGCAGGGAGCAAGATGCAGGGCTCGATCCCAGGACCCCGAGTTCATGACCTGAGCCGAAGTCACACGCTTAGCCAACTGAGCCACCCAGGCATCCCTGACCTCCTGGTTTTTAAATCCAGGGTCCTTGAGAGGAGCTACAGAACAACTTCCTGCTGTCTCTAAATTTTCTTCCCTACAGTTGACTCTGGAATTGCTTGGTTTGGCTTTGTTAACATGACAATAATTACAGTCATTTTCATTAATTGCTCCCTATTTGAGCCTAATTGCCATGAAGTACAATAAAAATTATGCACATCATTCAATGTGTCATATTAACTTCAGACTTTATTTCATTACAACATTAGATTTGGTTCACTTTTACATATTACTGCTCACATGGTTTGGTTATATACACATTTTTAAAATAAAGAATAAGACATATACCAACAAGCCAAATCAATGAAACCAGCAGGGGGCCTCATGAGGGACTGGGACCAAGAATAGAATGTTGTCCTCTGTTTCTCTCTCTGCAACCCCTTTATTCTTTCCCCTTTTTTTCTGATCATTTTCTTCTGTTTCTCCATGCATGTGGTGGAAGATCCTTTTTCACAGGGGGTTCCTGAGTTTGTATGACCTCCATTCAACTGACCAGCCTCCACTGACGGCTCTCTTTTGAAGTCCAATTCCAAATTCCCAGGAGAATAACCCTGGGTAATCAAGCCTGGTTGACTATTTCTAGTCCAATCAACTGTGGCCAAATGACGGGGTAAAATAGTTCAAGAAAAGCTTCAGAGGCTCCCAACCTGTGGCTGGGTGGGTAAGTGTGGGGGTGGAGGAGCTCTCGACTTCCCTGAGCTTTTCTGAAAATTGGGAATGTGGGTGATAATGAATAGAACCTGTCTCTTAGAGTGTTGGTGAGTGTTGCAAGAGGCAATGGTCATAGAGTACCTTGCACATTTCTGGCATATAGAAAACACTGAATATAATAGTAACCATTATTGTTGTTATTATCTCTTTGGGTTCTTAAACCATTTATTTTGAGATATAGATATAGATATATAGATATAGATATATATTTAAATCCATAAACTCCATCCCAAACTTTATACAAATAAATCAAGAACCTCTGGAAATCATCTCAAAAAGCTGTGTTTATCTTTTCCGGAAAAAACTCTGAACAGCTCTTTAGGAATCTTCACAAATTAGATCCAATTTTGGAGAGCTTTGAAAACATAGCATGTAATATTTCTCTAATCCAGCAGAGGGCAGGCTTCCCAAAGGTAAAGGCTGTTGCAGAACCATTGCGCCTTTCAAAAAAAACAAAGGTGATTTCAATGAGAGCTGACTGTTCGCTTTCAGAAATTCAATATTACTATTACCTTCAAGAAATATAAGAAATAAAAAGCATCAAAATATTTTTAAGACCCAGCAGAATTCCTGGCTGTGACCACAATGGCTTCTCATCACACAAGCTTGGGAAATAAATAAAAGACATTACTAATGTCCCCAACCACTCTTATCTTTGTCTCTGCTCCCTTTCTCCCTGTGTCTTACTCTTCTTGTCACCTGTCATATGAAAACATCTTCAGGAAAGGTACCTGTTATTAAATTTTAAAGAAATTTAAAATCCTAGGAATTTTAGTTCACTGCAAACGCAAGGGGCGCCTAGGTAGCTCAGTCGGTTAAGCGTCTGCCTTTGGCTCGGGTCATGATCCCAGGGTCCTGGGATGGAGCCCCATATCGGGCTCCTTGCTCAGTGGGGAGCCTGCTTCTCCCTCTCCCTCTACCCCACCCTCCGCTTGTGCATGCACTTGTTCTCTCTCTCTCTCTGTCAAATAAAGAAGTAAAATCTTAAAAAAACACAATAAAAAATATGACTGTTACTGGGGCAACCAGGTGGCTCAGTTGGTTAAGTGTTCGACTCTTGTTTTCCACTCAGGTCATGATCTCAGGGTTGTGAGATGGAGCCCTGCATCCTGCACTCAGCGTGGAGCCTACTTGAGATTCTCTCCCTCTCCCTCTGCCCTTCTCCCTGCTCATGTTATAAATAAATAAATAAATAAATAAATAAATAAATAAATAAATAAATAAATAAATAAAAACTTTAAAAAAATCTGGGGTGCCTGGGTGGCTCAGTCGGTTGGGCGGGCGTCAGACTCTTGATTTCCACTCAGGTCATGATCTCAGGGTGGTGAGACTGAGCCCCACATTGGGCTCCACACTCAGCAGGGAGTCTGCTTCAGATTCTCTCTCTCCCTCTGACCTCCCCCGTGCTCTCTCTCTCTCAAAAAAAAAAAAAAGGTAACTGTTACTAAATATGGCATTTAAATTTTCAGATGCCCTACCAGGACTCATATTTTAAAAGGTGGAGTATTAGTGGTTTGAAACAAGGATATTGAAGACAGATAGGTCTAGGTTTAAATCCCGGCTTCGGTTATATACACATTACTATCTCTGTGGCCAGTTACTAGCTCTGTAACCTTGGGCAAGTTTTCTAAGCTTTCTCCTCATCTGTAAAATGGGGTTGGTAATAGAACCTATCTTAGGGTTAGGTGAGGATTTAAAAAGGATAATTCATGTAAAGCACAGAGTGTTTAGCATGTAAAACACATTTAATAGTAGTTGCTATTATAATAAAGTATTTTTCTTTTTAAATTTTTTTAAGTTTATTTATTTTTCTCTACACCCAGCATGTGGCTTGAACTCACAACCTGGATATCAAGAGGCCCACTCTCTTCCAATTAAGCCAACTGGGCACCCTTTTCAAATTTAAAATTTTTTTATTCCAGTATAATTAACATACAGTGTTATAGTAGTTTCAGATGTACAATATAGTGATTCAACAATTACATATATCACCTGGTGCTCATCACAAGTGCCCTCCTTGGGGCACCTGGGTGGCTCAGTTGTTAAGCATCTGTCTTTGGCTCAGGTCATGATCCCAGGTTCCAGGGATTGAGCCCCACATCGGGCTCCCTGCTCGGCGGGAAGCCTGCTTCTTCCTCTCCTACTCCCCCTGCTTGTGTTCCCTCTCTTGCTGTGACTCTCTGTCAAATAAATAAATAAAATCTTAAAAACAACAACAACAACAACAAGTGCCCTCCTTAATCCTCATCACCCATCTCACGCATTCTTCCACTCACTGCCCCTCTGGTAACCATCAGTTTGTTCTCTATGGTTAAGAGTCTGTTTTCTGGTTTATTTCTTTTTTATTTTTTTCCCTTTACTCATTTGTTTTGTTTCTTAAATTCCAAATATGGTGAAAACATATGGTATTTGTCTTTCTCTGACTTATTTCACTTAGCCATTATACATTCTTGCTCCACCCATGTTGTTGTAAATGGCAAGATTTCATTCTTTTTTTTAATGCTGAATAAAATTCCATCCTGTATATATATACATGCACTTGTTCTCTCTCTCTCTGTCAAATAAAGAAGTAAAATCTTAAAAAAACGCAATAAAAAATATGACTGTTCACACATCTCCTTTATTCATCTATCAGTGAACATGTGGGCTGCTTCCATATCCTGGCTATTGTAAATAATGCTGCTATAAACATTGGGGTGCATGTATCCCTTTGAATTACTATTTTTGTGTTTTGGAACTAAATACCCAGTAATGTGATTGTTGGATCGTAAAGTAGTTCTATTTTTAACTTTTTGAGGACCTCCATACTGTTTTCCAGAGTGGCTGCACCAGTTGGGATTCCCACCAACAGGGCAAGAATGTTCCTTTTTCTCCACATCCTCGCCAACACCTCTTGTTTCTTGTGTTTTTGATTTTAGCCATTCTGACAGGTGTGAGGCAAGATCTCACTCTAGTTTTGATTTGCATTTCTATGATGATAAGTGATGATGAACATCTTTTCATGTGTCTATTCTTTTTCAAGATTGCTTTGGCTATTCAGAGTCTCTTGTGGTTCCATATAAATTTTAGGATTGTTTGTTCTAGTCCTGTGGAAAATACTGTTGTTATTTTGAAAGGGATTGCATTAGGCCAGTAGATTGCTTTAGGTAGTATAAACATTTTAACAATATTTTTTCCTCCAATCCATGAGCATGGAATGCCTATTTCTTTGTGTCATCCTCAATTTTTTTAATAAAGTATTTTTTAAAAGATTTTATTTATTTATTTGTCAGAGAGCGAGGGTGAGAGAGAGAGCACAAGCTAGGGGAGGGGCAGAGGCAGAGGGAGAAGCAGGCTTCCCACTGAGCAGGGAGCCAAACATGGGATTCCATCCCAGGGCCCTGGGATCATGACCTGAGCCAAAGGCAGACGCTTAACCAACTGAGCCACCCAGGCATCTCTTTAAAAAACTATTTTTTAAGATTTTATTTTTAAGTAATCTCTACATCCAACATGGGGCCCAAACTTACAACCCTAAGATCAAGAATTGCACGCTCTACTGACTGAGCCAGGCAAATGCTCTACCTGTCTTCAGTTTTTTAAATTAACGTTTTGTAGTTTTCAGAGTACAGGTCTTTCACCTCTTAGTTAAGTTGATTCCGAGTTATCTTACTATTTTTGGTGCAGTTGTAAATGGGATTGTTTTCTTAATTTCTCTTTCTGCTGCTTCATTGTTAGTGTATAGAAATGCAATAGATTTCTGCACATTGATTTTGTATCCTGTGACCTTACTGAATTCATTTATCAGTCATAGCAGTTTTTTGGTGGAGTCTTTGGGTTTTCTATATATAGTATCATGTCATCTGCAAAGAGTGAAAGTTTTTCTTCCTTACCAATTTGGATGCCTTTTATTTCTTTTTGTTGTCTGATTGCCGTGGCTAGGACTTCCAATACCAGGTTGAGTAGAAGTGATGAGAGTGGACATCCTTGTCTTGTTCCTGACCTTAGGGGAAAGGCTCTCAGTTTTTCCCCAATGAGTATCATGTTAGCTGTGGGTTTTTCATAGATGGCCTTTATTATGTTGAGGTATGTTCCCGCCAAACCTACTTTATTAAGGGCTTTTATTGTGAATAAATATACTTTGTCAAATGCTTTTTATGCATCTACTGAGCTGATCATGTGTTTTTTATCCTTTCTCTTATTGATGTGATGCATCATGTTGTTTGATTTGTGAATACTGAACCACCTCTGCATCCCAGGAATAAATCCCACTTGATTATTGTGAATGATTTTTTTAGTGTGTTGTTGATTTCAGTTTGCTAATATTTTGTTGAGGAGTTTTTGCATCTATGTTTACCAGAGAAATTGACCTGTAACTCTCTTTTTTTGTGTGGTATCTTTATCTGGTTTGGTAGCAGGGTGATACTGGCTTCACAGAATGAACTTGGAAGTTTTCCGATTTTTTGGAATAATTTGAGAAGAATAGGTATTGACTCTTCTTTAAATGTTTAGTAGAATTCACCTGTGAAGCTGTCTTGTCCTGGACTTTGGTTTGTTGGGAGTTTTTTGATTACTGATTCAATCTCTTTGTTAGTAATCCGTCTATTCAAATTTTCTGTTTCCTCCTGCTTCAGTTTTGGTAGGTTATACATTTCTAGGAATGTACCCATTTCTTCTAGGCTGTTCAATCTGTTGGCATATAGTTTTTCATAATGTTCTCTTACAACTGTTTTTATTTCTGTGTTTGTTATTTCTCTTCTTTCATTTGTGATTTTATTTGAGTCCTTCCCTAGCCCCCCCCCTTTCTTCGATGAGTCTGGCTAGTGGTTAATCACTTTTGTTGATCTTTTCAAAGAACCAGCTCCTGGTTTCATTGATCTCTTCTATTGTTTTGTTAGTTTTTATATCGTTTATTTGGGGCTCTAATCTTTATTATCTCCTTCCTTCTGTTGGTTTTAGGTTTTGCTTGTTCTTTTTCTAGCTCCTTATGTGTAAGTTTAGGTTGGGCTTTTTTTTTTTTTTTTGGCAATTTTTCTTGCTTCTTGAGGTATTGCTATAAATGTCCCTTAGAACCACTTTTGCTGCATCTCAAAGATTTTGAACCTCTGTGTTTTCATTTTTGTTTGTTTCCATGTACTTTTGATTTCTTCTATGATTTCTTGGTTGACTCATTCATTATTTAGTAGCATGTTATTTAACCTCCATTTATTTGAGGTCTTTCTAGATTGCTTCTTGTGGTTGATTTCTAGTTTCACAGCATTGTGATCAGAAAAGATACATGGTATGACTTCGATATTTTTGAACTTGTGGAGACTTGTTTTATGGCCTAATATGTGATCTATTCTGGAGAATGTTCCATGTGCACTTGAAAAGATGTGTATTCTGCTGTTTAAGATGGAATATTCTGAATATATCTGTTGGATCTATCTGGTCCAGTGTGTCATTCAAAGCCACTGTTTCCCTGTTGATTTTCTCTTTGGATGATCTGTCCATTGATGTAAGTGCAGTGTTAACATCCCCTACTATTACTGTGTTACTATTGATTAGTTCCTTTATGTTTGTCATTAACTGTTTTATGTATCTGAGTGCTTCCAAAATAGAAGTTTTATCACAGTGCCATTATTTTAATAAATTGTTATGATGCTATATTACCTTCTTACCATATTTTCATAATGGTCCCATTTTATCTCACATATGTTAGACAATTTCTGGAGTGTTGCCTTTATGTCTGAACTGGAGGAAGGGGGCACATTTTAGAAGGCACACTGACATACTAGAGAGAACACAGAAGAGAATGGATGGGGACATTTCTGGAAATTATCATAGGAAAGTTAGTTGAAAGAGCTGGGGCTATTTAAACTTGAGAGTCTAAGATTTATGTGGGACATAAGAACTATCTTCAAATACAGAACGGCTGAAGGAAATCCTGACTGAGAGGCCTGGATAAGAGCCTAATCTTCCAGAACAAGTGGGTTTTGCATTTATTTCTGTTAGCTGCCAGAGGGTACTTACCACCCCCACCTTGGTTTATGTTTATTTCTCAGCTTGGGTGTTCTCGGAACAAATGTAATGACAGACCCATGGTTCAAATTCTCAAGGGAAACGTCTTTCCCCAGAGCCCAGACCAAGACAGAGAAGCATCCTTATTTTCTCCTGGAGCCAGTGGGTGAATTTTTCCTGATTCACCCTTTCACTGTGAGTACAGTCCTTGCTTCAAACTCTGATCACAGCCTTTCTATAGCTCTAATATTTTACAGTTTGAAGAGTTTTTCTTATGTGAGCATTTTCTTTGATTGTCACCAGAGCTCTGTGAAATACACAGAGATTATCATCCCCATAGCAGTTTGTCTAAGGCATAGGTAGACAAGACAGGAATGGAAATAATGTCTTAGGCTGGATCATATGATGCCAATTCTTTAATGTGAATTACACTCCTTCTCAAGTGCTTGCCACACTGCCTTCAATGTCAGAAGGGCTAAATTCTTCGGTTGTCCCTTTTGGACCCTATGGATCTCGAATACAGAATCTCTGTTCTTACTTGGTGTGTCTAATACTCCTTAGAGAAGAGGGTTAGTGTAAAATAGTCTGGTAGCTCTTTATTCCACTCCATGGCTCAAATACTATGCCTTTGGTATTTTGGTGCTAGATTTTAACCACAATCAGTTACGTCTGAATCATTGGACTAACTCAGAACAAGCATATTGTGGAAAATAGTAGCAGCGAGAGAGACAAGTTGGGGATTGGGCCCGTTCTTATTTTATTTTATTATTTTTAAGTTCTTTTCTTTTATTTCATTTTTTATTTTTTTTAAGATTTATTTATTTATTTGACAGAGAGAGACACAGCGAGAGAGGGAACACCAGCAGGGGGAGTGGGAGAGGGAGAAGCAGGCTTCCCGCCAATCAGGGAGCCCGATGCGGGCCTCGATCCCAGGATCCCAGGATCATGACCTGAGCTGAAGGCAGATGCTTAACGACTGAGCCACCCAGGCGGCCCAAGGCCCGTTCTTTTAAATGTTGTTACAAACGTAAGAAGAGTAGGGAGCAAATTTTAATGATCAACCAATTAGACTAGAGCAGCAATAATCACTGGGGGCCAAAAGTCTTGAGGTCTTACAAATGCAGGTTCATAAAGCAGCATTCAATGAAAGTATATAAATTCCTTTCCACACTCTTTTTCTGTGTGTTTTTTTTAAAAGGTTTTATTTATTTATTAGTCAAAGAGGGAGAGATAGGGAGAGAGAGCACAAGCAGGGAGAGCAGCAGGCAGTGGGAGAAGCAGGCTCCCCATTGAGCAAGGAGCCTGATACAGGACTCCTTCCCAGGACCCTGGGATCATGACCTGAGCCAAAGACAGATGCTTAACCAACTGAGCCACCCAGGCGCCCCAATTCACTTCTTTAATAACAAGAAATCAAACTAATTCAAGGGTTGACTGAGACTTCCCTCTATGTGAGGACATAAGGGCTGCCCTAATCATCTGCCAGTCTCTTTTTTTCTGAGTCTACTTCTCTCTACAGGATAGAAAGTGCTGGCCCAGCACTGAAAGACAATGTCTTAAATTCATTTCTTCCCTATTGATTTCATGTGAAGGCTCTATATCCTCTGAGATTACTAACCTTAACCTCAGCTTGGCTAATGGAAACATTCATTGTAAATAGTGTATCGGTCTAACTTTACCAGTTGATCACATTTGTTCTTTTCATAAACACCATTGCATAGCTTCCCCTAGAATTTACAGAAAAACATAACAATAGCCAGAAAAAATGAGAGG
>NW_027903229.1:0-236 GCF_054177405.1 Leptonychotes weddellii | reverse complement strand
TTACCCGTCTCAAAAGCCTAAAAGCCACTATTACCATGGTTTCATCCACCTTCTTCCTTCTTTTGTATTCTCTCCGGGTCTTTTCTCTCTCCCGTCAATGGACCCCGTCTCGGTACCACCATGCTGCCCACTTCCAGGCAACACCCTTCACTCTGGGAGCTTTCCTATGCTAGGGCACTCTCTCTTATTTTTTTTTTTTATTCTTATGTTAATCCCCATACATTACATCATTAGTT
>NW_027903228.1:0-236 GCF_054177405.1 Leptonychotes weddellii | reverse complement strand
GCAGGGGGAGAGGCAGAGGCAGAGGGAGAAGCAGGCATCCCACCAAGCAGGGAGCCCAATGCAGGACTTGATCCCAGGACCCTGGGACCATGACCTGAGCTGAAGGCAGACACTTAACCAACTGAGCCACCAGGCATCCCTCTCCTATTGGATTTTTCAATTATGAAAGTCAATATATTTCTTTTACTGTTTAAGTCATCTTGAATTGATTTTTGTTACATTATAAAAATGTTTTC
>NW_027903227.1:0-236 GCF_054177405.1 Leptonychotes weddellii | reverse complement strand
CACCAAGAAGTCTTTCCTTATTAACATTACATGCCCCGAATTTTTCCACTTACCAATTGTTTATTACTTCTGTTTTCCTACTTTGGTTTTTTTAAATTCCTATTTTGTAAATTATTCTTGTTATTCTCACATCTGTCTTGCCTTTGTCTCAAAGGAAATAGTCTTTATAGCTAGTGAATCACAAACACACAATACCAGTCTATGCCATGCCCTTAATTATCTGTTGTCTATTTACT
>NW_027903226.1:0-236 GCF_054177405.1 Leptonychotes weddellii | reverse complement strand
TGTTAATCTTTTCAAGAAATAATTTTTGTTCAGGTGATTTTTTTTTCTTTTTCTTTTGTTCTTTTTTTTCTTTGTCTCTAGTTGATTTTCCTTATATTTTTTAAATTTTCTATTTTTTCTATTTTTCTATATTTCTGTATTTTCAATTTTTTAAATTTTCTTCCTTATGCTTGCTTTGGGTTTAGTTTGCTCTTTTTTTAATTTTTTTTTCCAGTTTCTTAAAATGAAAGATTAGG
>NW_027903225.1:0-236 GCF_054177405.1 Leptonychotes weddellii | reverse complement strand
CCTTTCCTCTAGAAGATGTCACTACTTATCTGGGAACATCAGTGCAATACAATAAAGTATGTATCCTATGAGTTTTCATTAAATTTTGTTAGAAGAATTGAAAACTAATGACTATACTTACACAAGCATTTACCAAGTAGTAATAACATATTATGTTGTGAATAATAATATTATGTTATGAGACACTCAAAGTAAAACAACAAAACTCTGAATGCAAAGCCAATGAATTAATCCGT
>NW_027903224.1:0-236 GCF_054177405.1 Leptonychotes weddellii | reverse complement strand
TCAGGGTGCAGAGTGCAGAGGTGCAGGGGTGCAGGGTGCAGAGGTGCAGGGGTGCAGGGTGCAGAGGTGCAGGGGAGCAGGGGTGCAGGGGTTCAGGGTGCAGGTGTGCAGAGGTGTAGGTGTGCAGAGGTGCAGGGCACACAGGTGCAGCGGTGCAGGAGTGCAGGGGTGCAGGGTGCATGGGTGCAGAGGTGCAGGGGGCAGAGGTGCAGAGGTGCAGGGTGTAGGGTGCAGGG
>NW_027903223.1:0-236 GCF_054177405.1 Leptonychotes weddellii | reverse complement strand
CATTCAACCATTGGTGGGTGTTTGAGTAGTTTCCAGTTTGAGCCTGTTTGGAACAGTGTTGCAGTGAACATTCTAGTACACGTCTTTTGGTGGACATCTGTACACATATCTGCTGGGTCTGTACCTAACAATGGAATTTTTGGGTGATGCGGTTCCATGTTTTCAGTGTTAGTAGAATTACCAAACAGCTTTCCAAAGTGAATGAATTTACTATTCTCCCAACAAGGTAGGAAGAT
>NW_027903222.1:0-236 GCF_054177405.1 Leptonychotes weddellii | reverse complement strand
TCAAAGACAGAGAGAGAGTGAGAGAAAGAGAATTTTTAAAAGGTACCACCTTATTCTTTTACTCTCCAGGTGGGCTACACTAATCTTGATAAAAATATAACTTTGGAGTCATACGGTTTGAATGGCTAAGTCATTCACTTTGGTATGGGACTGAAATTTCCTCTCTTTTCTGGCCTTGATTTCCTTCTCTGTTAGCAGGATCTCAAACCTCTAACACTTCCGTGGGTCGTGGGATT
>NW_027903221.1:0-236 GCF_054177405.1 Leptonychotes weddellii | reverse complement strand
GACTTGATCCCGGGACTCCAGGATCATGACCTGAGCCGAAGGCAGTCGCTTAACCAACTGAGCCACCCAGGCGCCCTTGAAGCTTAATTCTAAAGTGGGAGACTGTCAATAAAGAAATAATGAAAGAATAGAGGGGTATGAAGAATAAAACAGCAGGGTGAGGGGCTAAAGAGTGATGGGAGTATATGAATTTAGACTGACAGGTCAGTGACATAATCTCTGAGGAGATAACATAG
>NW_027903220.1:0-236 GCF_054177405.1 Leptonychotes weddellii | reverse complement strand
CAGTCAGAGTCAGACTTTTCCCCGTGTGGTAGCTAATCCCCCTTTCAAAACCACACCAAATGGTTATTCAGTGTTTGCTTAAATACTCCATCCTTCTTCCTCTGAATGAAAAATTGTTCTTTTCCATAACCTCTGTGGCTTTTTCTCAGTTCTTTTTCATATTTTCACAGAAAAAGCGAAGTCTCGACTTACACCTGGAATAAGTCCAAGTGTTACATTATCTCTTCATCTTTCAT
>NW_027903219.1:0-1494 GCF_054177405.1 Leptonychotes weddellii | reverse complement strand
CTCCCACCCCACCCCCCACTCCAACAACACTCAGTTTGTTTCCTGCGATTAAGAATTCCTCATATCAATGAGATCATATGATACATGTCTTTCTCTGTTTGACTTATTTCACTCAACATAATACCCTCCAGTTCCATCCACGTTAAAATACTTCTTTCAATTAGTTCCCATCCATGCTAAGTTGTCCGAAGGACTGGTTGATCATCAGTTAATAAAATAACTTGTAATGATGACCTGAACAATAAACAGTTGGGTGCTAACTGAGGCACAACTCATTTACTATTATTGACAATAATCATAGCAGTTCAAGGTTGGAACCCAGAGGTGACTCTTGTTATCAACATAAATATTCAAATATCCACTCATCATAGGCTAAAGAGCATTTCCTCTGTTGAAAATATTGAATATATTAAAATGATCTTGGCTTAGATAATTTGGAGATTAAAAAATGGGAAAAGCCCTGTTTTCCAAATTTTTATCCGCATTGTTTTTCCCTCCCCCCGATCAGTAATCATGTTTAAGAAAAACATCACTGCAAGATACCACACGGCCAGATGTCATGGTAAGAGTTAGTCAATAGAGCCCTTGTCAGGCCTGCACAGCCTCTGGTGGACTGATAATTCCACAGCAGCCCTGAAACTGTTTCCTTACCAGAATGATGTGCTCCTGAAAACCTGACTGCCATATAATTAAGGCAAATTAGATTCAACAACACCACCAAATTGAAATTTGTTGTGAAAAAAGAAGCTCCAACTGTAATTTAGCTGACTCTTAGTGTTCCAAAGAAAGTACTGAATTTTTCTTCTCTTAAATCACTGATAAAAAACAGTCCATTCTCAGCAGATTTTACTGAGGAGAGGTTAGTAATAATATAAAGCTAGAATTCTACGGTATTAAGTAGTAAAACTCTTTATTTATAACATGCATGGAAAAGAAGAAAGGAACTTTCAAATGGAAAAAATATCATTATTGAAAAATCTCGAAGTCTCTGCTATTATGTTAATTTAAAATATATATTTCAAAGTGTTGTTTGAAATATCTGCTTTATTAGCAGTTAATCTTTTTTCTTAAGAGTTAAGGTTATATGAAATGCTGTTGAACATGCTTTTACTAGAAGGAAACAATGAAACAATACCCTAAATAAATTTTTAAAAATCAGAAAATAGATAGAATTAATTTAGGGTTTGAGATGGATTAAAAGTGGCTTAAAAATGACCAAGGCTATGAAATTGCCACCACTAGTCATTAAGATTCATATCTCACAATATGAATAGAATTAAAGAATTGATAAATGTAAAAAAAAGTGAAAAATAATAACTTTTGGCTTTTCCACAAAACACTTTAACTTTCTATTCTCTAGAGGATTTCATTATTTCTGGATAGCAAGTGCTCTATGCTAAAGACCCTGATATTTATAATGCCTACTTAAAAGCATAGTATAAGAGTTACAAATAAGTGGTTCCATTTGTAGAATAGAACCATTCTCTTGGAATC
>NW_027903218.1:0-236 GCF_054177405.1 Leptonychotes weddellii | reverse complement strand
TGTTAATCTTTTCAAGAAATAATTTTTGTTCAGGTGATTTTTTTTTCTTTTTCTTTTGTTCTTTTTTTTCTTTGTCTCTAGTTGATTTTCCTTATATTTTTTAAATTTTCTATTTTTTCTATTTTTCTATATTTCTGTATTTTCAATTTTTTAAATTTTCTTCCTTATGCTTGCTTTGGGTTTAGTTTGCTCTTTTTTTTTTTTTTTCCAGTTTCTTAAAATGAAAGATTAGGCTA
>NW_027903217.1:0-236 GCF_054177405.1 Leptonychotes weddellii | reverse complement strand
TTTGTTCTCTACATCTATCAAGAGTTTCTGTTTTGTTTTGTTTGTTAGTTTGTTTGGATTTTTAGATTCCACATGTAAGTGAAATCACATGGTATTTGGTTTTCTTCATCTGATGTATTTCACTTAGCATGGTACCAGCTAGTTACACCCACATTGTCTCAAATGGCCAGATATATATAGATATATATCTTGTGTGTATTTACAAACTACATATGTGTGTGTGTGTGTGTGTGTGT
>NW_027903216.1:0-236 GCF_054177405.1 Leptonychotes weddellii | reverse complement strand
CACCAATATTCCACTTTCTCCACATTTTCACCAACCTTTTTTTTTTTTTTTAGTAGCCCTAATGGGTGTGAGAGATTGAGAGATAACACTCTGAAAATAAATATTTACAAATATTTTCTCACTCCTCATAAAAATACTATTTGGTCTTATTCTTACTATGCCTCATTTAAAAGTTGGTAAAAATTCATTTCTCTTAACTGGAAACTCATGGATCGAGTTCTGCAATCCAAGCTCTT
>NW_027903215.1:0-236 GCF_054177405.1 Leptonychotes weddellii | reverse complement strand
TCTGTACTTAGTACCACTGAACCGTACAGTTAAAAACAGTGAAAATGTAAGTTTTATGTTGTGTATGTTTTACCACAATTTTTTCAAGTGTGAAAAAATGATAACTTTAGGTAGTGGAATAAAGCATAGAAATTAAATTCATGGAAAAAAATTTACCTAACAGGCTTAGCTTTTACAATTTGTTTTCTTTTAAAAACTTAAAACTGACTTAAAAATGACTAATGTTTCCTAGTCAT
>NW_027903214.1:0-236 GCF_054177405.1 Leptonychotes weddellii | reverse complement strand
CGCCTGGGTGGCTCAGTTGGTTAAGCGACTGCCTTCGGCTCAGGTCATGATCCTGGAGTCCCGGGATCGAGTCCCGCATCGGGCTCCCTGCTCGGCAGGGAGTCTGCTTCTCCCTCTGACCCTCCTCCCTCTCATGCTCTCTGTCTCTCATTCTCTCTCTCTCAAATAAATAAATAAAATCTTAAAAAAAAAAAAGAAATGGAAATATTATAAATACGGTAAAGATGGGGATGCCT
>NW_027903213.1:0-236 GCF_054177405.1 Leptonychotes weddellii | reverse complement strand
TACAACACAACAATTCCATTCTGTGTGTGTGGGTGCATGCGCGCACGTGCGTGCACTCACTAGAGAAACTCCTAACTCCTACTGATTTTCCAGAAGACTGAAAACGAATGTTCATTGTGTCTTGTCACATTAGCAAAAACAAAATCCTGGACACAAACCAAGTCTTTAGGAGAGTGGGATAAGTAAATTTGGGGAGATTCAAACAGTGGGATTTTATAAAACAGGGGAAATGAATG
>NW_027903212.1:0-236 GCF_054177405.1 Leptonychotes weddellii | reverse complement strand
GCACACGCACTTCCCGCCACGCCTCCCCGCCCGCCTCAACCCAGCCCCGCCCAGCCCGGCCGAGCCCAGCGAGCGCGAGCGCAGCGCGATGGACGGCCGAGTGCAGCTGATCAAGGCCCTCCTGGCCCTGCCCCTGCGGCCCCAGACCCGGCGGTGGAGGAACCCGATTCCCTTCCCCGAGACGTTTGACGGCGACACCGACCGGCTCCCGGAGTTCATCGTGCAGACGGGCGCCT
>NW_027903211.1:0-236 GCF_054177405.1 Leptonychotes weddellii | reverse complement strand
GCATTTTTGCCCTCTTAGCATTTTGCTGCAGTCCATGAGGCATAATCCTTTTAAAATCATGTCTCCTCAAGTTACTAAAATGTCTAAGCTGCCCAGAGCAATCTACACCTTCAATGCCATCCCAATCAAAATACCGATGGCATTTTTCAAAGTGCTGGAACAAACAATCCTAAAATTTGTATGGAATCAGAAAAGACCCTGAATCGCCAAAGAAATGTTGAAAAAGAAAAACAAAG
>NW_027903210.1:0-236 GCF_054177405.1 Leptonychotes weddellii | reverse complement strand
GAGGCAGCAAAGAATTTAAGAAAAATTAGCCAGAAGTCTTCCAAATGTAATGAAAAACATCAGGTTACAAATCTAAGCACCTCAGTGAACCCCAAGCATGAAAACTACAAAAAAACACAAGACCTAAGCACATTATATTGAACCTATAAAAACCAAAGATACAGAGAAATTCTTAAAAGCAGTCAGGGAAAAAGGCACATTGGATACCCAGAAACAACAGTAAACAAATGGCAGCT
>NW_027903209.1:0-236 GCF_054177405.1 Leptonychotes weddellii | reverse complement strand
ATAATTCCCGAGATGGCGGACTGCTTAATAACATCAGCTCATCTTCGCAGGAGTCACCTCCTCACGGCCGCCGCTGGTCAAAGGTCTGGCAGACTAAACTACAAGAACCCTGTTCCGGCTGCCCTGCACCCACACATTCTGAGTGGCGGGTCATGTTCCGGCCAGCCACACGGAAGAGGCTCTCCCTACTGAGGCCCCTCGGCCCCTTAAGTGTCGTCAGGTGACCCCCCCATCCT
>NW_027903208.1:0-1494 GCF_054177405.1 Leptonychotes weddellii | reverse complement strand
TGCCCCACATAGAGTTAGACCATGGTGCTGGCTCCTCATAAACAATGTAGTTTCCCAACTCATTGGTGCTAAGGATGCTGGAAATTAAACTAGTTACTTAGGAAGACAATATGGCATTTGGCATTCTTACTTCTGTAGCACAGGGCATACTTCTGTGCATGCCTTCTGTTTCAATGAGTGGTTAAGAGTTGAGAAAACATTCTAAACCCCTCACAAACACTTTTTACAGTACAAATTGTTACTACCTATATTTTTAAAAATTTGTTTTTTTCATTGCATTGCCTTGTAACCAATACTCCAATTAAGATACAGAACATTTAAAAAATAAAAAAGATACAGAATATTTTCATCACCCCTGAAAGTTCTCTTTTGTCCTTTCAACCAGTCCTACTCACCCCAGCCCATTCCCCAGCAACCACTGTTCTGATTTCTATCACTAGAGATTGGATATACATACCTATTTTTCTTTTTTAAAGATTTTTATGTGACAGAGAGAGACACAGTGAGAGAGGGAACACAAGCAGGGGGAGTGGGAGAGGGAGAAGCAGGCTTCCCGCAGAGCAGGGAGCCCGATGCGGAGCTCGAACCCAGGACCCTGGGATCATGACCTGAGCCGAAGGCAGACGCTTAATGACTGAGCCACCGAGGCGCCCCTACATACCTATTTTGAACTTACATAAACGGAAACGTGTTATGCACTCTGTTTCTGATTCTTTTGCTCAACATAATGTCTATAAGACGGCAAAGCTCTCATTTCTGTTGCTGTATTCATCAGTACTTCCTTTTTTTGCTTTTTAAATCAATGTTATTGGGAAGTATAATTTATATACATTAAAATAGCTTTTTAAATATACAGTTCCACTAGTTTGTTTTGTTTTTAAAGACTTCACTTATTTATTTGAGAGCCCGAGAGAGCACAAGTGGGGGGGGGAAGGGGCAGAGGAAGAGGGAGAAGCAGACTCCCCACTCAGTGGGGAGCCCAACGACAGGCTGGAATCAACTGAGTCACCCAAGTGCCCCCAGTTTCACGAGTTTTGACAAATTTATACATCTACGTAACCAAGACCCAATCAAGATATAGAACATTTTGGAATGCCTGGCTGGCTCAGTCGGTGGAGCAGATGACTCTTGATATCAGGGTTGTGAGTTCCAGCCCCACGTTGGGTGTAGAGATTACTTAAAAATAAAATTTAGGGGCACCTGGGTGGCTCAGTCGGTTAAGTGTCTGACTTCGGCTCAGGTCATGATCCCGGGGTCCTGGGATCGAGTCCCACATCAGGCTCCCTGCTCGGTGGGGAGCCTACCTCTCCCTCTCCCTCTATCGCTCCCCCTGCTTGTGCTCTGTCAAATAAATAAATTTTATTTATTTATTTGACAGAGAGATAGAAAGCACAAGTAGGCAGAGCGGCAGGCAGAGGGAGAGGGAGAAGCAGGCTCCCCACTGAGCAGGGAGCCCGATGAGGGGCTCGATCCCAGGACTCTGGGATCATGACC
>NW_027903207.1:0-236 GCF_054177405.1 Leptonychotes weddellii | reverse complement strand
TAGGATCATGACCTGAGCTGAAGGCAGCCGCTTAACCGACTGAGCCACCCAGGTGCCCCAGATCCATCCCATTTTCTAATAGCTGTATTATGTGCCTTATTTGATTGTGTCATAATGAATGAAACTGCCCTACACGATGAACATTAATTCCAGTTTTTCTCCCCTACAATAACATGATGAGCACCACGTGTATACATCTTCACCCACGTGGGAGTATTTCCCAGGGGCAAGATCTT
>NW_027903206.1:0-236 GCF_054177405.1 Leptonychotes weddellii | reverse complement strand
TTTTTGTTTATTTTGTTTATTTTTACAAGTAATATATTATAAGAGTAAAAGTAATGCTGATTTATAGAAAAGTTTTATTCAGAGGCTGAGACTTTCTGTTCCCTAACCAGAAGCTGCTACCTTCTAATGGATAGAGAGGGCTCTTCTATCCTTGGATTGTCCAACTCTGAACTTGTTCTGAATCTTAAGCTTTTCTGTCCAAAAACACTCAGGTGCTTTTAAGTATTTTTCTGTAT
>NW_027903205.1:0-236 GCF_054177405.1 Leptonychotes weddellii | reverse complement strand
TTTCAGAGACTCACCCTTGCAGCAGGAATTAAGTCATGGCACAGCTGTCACATTCATTCTTAAAAGCTCTGACTCGATTTAGGCGTCTCAAGATCAAAGACTTAATTCATGTTTGATTCCCAGTAGACTCTCTCTTTGGGACATAATGACTCCGGAAAAGTAGAGTAAAAATAGGTTTCTTCAAAGAACCCTGATATAGTTAAGATAGGCTATTAAGAAAGGAGAACAAGTAGATT
>NW_027903204.1:0-236 GCF_054177405.1 Leptonychotes weddellii | reverse complement strand
TCACACATCCGGCACACACTTGACCCGCTAATTTCTTCTCAGTCTGTAGGAGCCTGCCCTTTCACGCGAGTCTAAACTTCGTTTCCCTCTTGTCTGCTCTCATAGTAAGCAGTTTGCTTCCTCCAGAGTACTTAATTTTGGTTATACCCATTTGTATGATTATTAGTTTGACATCCATCTCTGTTCAGAATCTAAGTTCTGTAAGCAGAGCGGCTAGATCTGTGTCATTTCCCTCT
>NW_027903203.1:0-236 GCF_054177405.1 Leptonychotes weddellii | reverse complement strand
CATGATATAGACACAATCCTCAGCATCCCTGTTTATTTATTAATAAAACAAGGACACTCCACCTCTTAACCACAAACAACCACAATGCAACTATTCAAACTTGAAATTTTTTTTAAATTTTATTTTATTATGTTATGTTAATCACCATACATTACATCATTAGTTTTTGATGTAGTGTTCCATGATTCATTGCTTGCGTATAACACCCAGTCCTCCTTAATACCCATCACCGTGCT
>NW_027903202.1:0-236 GCF_054177405.1 Leptonychotes weddellii | reverse complement strand
TTTCAGAGACTCACCCTTGCAGCAGGAATTAAGTCATGGCACAGCTGTCACATTCATTCTTAAAAGCTCTGACTCGATTTAGGCGTCTCAAGATCAAAGACTTAATTCATGTTTGATTCCCAGTAGACTCTCTCTTTGGGACATAATGACTCCGGAAAAGTAGAGTAAAAATAGGTTTCTTCAAAGAACCCTGATATAGATAAGATAGGCTATTAAGAAAGGAGAACAAGTAGATT
>NW_027903201.1:0-236 GCF_054177405.1 Leptonychotes weddellii | reverse complement strand
GATTTTTATTTGACTTCAAGTCCCAAACTCTTAACCGTTATACAGACTACCTCCCCAGCTGTTTTTATATCTCTAAGCAGGATGCCTGGTGTACAATAGGTACCTAATATATGTGCTTATGAAATAAACAAGCTGAGAGACACACCAATCAACTTTTATGTTGTCATCATTTCTATTTAAAGCCCTGTGACTAGTGAGCTATTTTAGGTCTGGATTAATTGTGGTTGAAGTAACAG
>NW_027903200.1:0-236 GCF_054177405.1 Leptonychotes weddellii | reverse complement strand
GAGCCTCCATACTGTTTTCCACAGTGGATACACCAATTTACATTCCCACCAACAGTGCACGAGGGTTCCTTTTCTCCACATCCCTGCCAACACTTGTTAGTTCTTGTCTTTTTGATACTAGCTATTCTGACAGGTGTGAGGTGATATTTCATCGAGGTTTTGATTTGCATTTCCCTGATGATGATTGATGTTGAGCATCTTTTCATGTGTCTGTTGGCCATCTGTATGTCTTCTTT
>NW_027903199.1:0-236 GCF_054177405.1 Leptonychotes weddellii | reverse complement strand
GAGGATGGGTTAGCCTGGTGATGGGTATTAAAGAGGACACATATTGAATGGAGCACTGGAAATGCTCCATTGCACAATGAATCATGGAACACTACATCTAAAACTAATGATGTAATGTATGGTGATTAACATAACAATAAAAAATTTTTTGAAAAAGGGCAAAGGATCTAAATGACATGTTTTCAAAGAAGACATCCAGATGGCCAACAGCACAAGAAAAGATGCTCAAATCACTG
>NW_027903198.1:0-236 GCF_054177405.1 Leptonychotes weddellii | reverse complement strand
GATGTGATTTTTGTCCTTCATCCTTATTGTCATTTTTGTTGTTGTTCCCTAAGCACTGCTCAGTCCGCACAAATGCCTTTTAACGTCTGAGTGGCTGCTTACCAATTAAGCTTTTCTACAGATCCACCAAGTGATCTGCCTCTTTTATTTAAAAAAAATTAACAGGCTAAATGTTGGCATTGAGGAACATTGCTAGCAACAGCCTACTGAGCAGAAACTCAGGTGGCAGAGATTAT
>NW_027903197.1:0-236 GCF_054177405.1 Leptonychotes weddellii | reverse complement strand
TTTATGATTTTATTAATTTGGGTCCTTTCTCTTTTTTGGGGGGGATAAGTCTAGCCTGTTTATAGCAATGTCCGCAATAGCCAAACTGTGGAAGGAGCTGAGATGCCCTTCAACAGACGAATGGATAGAGAAGATATGGTTCATATATACAATGGACTATTACTCAGCCATCAGAAAGGATGAATACCCACCATTTGCATTGACATGGATGGAACTGGAGGAGATTATGCTGAGTG
>NW_027903196.1:0-236 GCF_054177405.1 Leptonychotes weddellii | reverse complement strand
GAGTCAGCATCACAAAGGCTGACGAGACACCCCCCTGGTGCAAGGCGTCCCCAGCTCCATGTGTGTGGGACACCCTGTTGGTGTAGGGCAGCCCAGCCATCCCATGTGTGGGACATTGGTACAAGGTGGCCACAGCAACGAGGAGGACACACGATGTACCCTGGGTTGCTTTTCACCCTGCCCTTCCCTGCAGCCCCCACGGCGGGCGCCCTGAGAGGACCAGGGAGTCTAGGAGG
>NW_027903195.1:0-236 GCF_054177405.1 Leptonychotes weddellii | reverse complement strand
TCATGCTGCTGTGAAGGGTAAGGAAACTGAGGCAGGGAGGCCGGCGATCAAGTAAAGCAGGTGGATGGAAGCCGGGTTTGAGCCCAAGCTGAGCACCCCTGGCCCCGCTGGAGACCTCGTGAGACCGAGGGCCGCGTAAGTCCCCGTGACCCGCACGCAGCGGCCGAGCAGGCGCTCCGCGGGGCAGGGCTCCGCCCACCCGCCCCTGGACCTGCCGCCCTGCGGAGAGCTGGGCG
>NW_027903194.1:0-236 GCF_054177405.1 Leptonychotes weddellii | reverse complement strand
GTGCAGGAGCGCAGCGCGCGGCGAGCGCAGCCCTCGCCCCGGAGCCCGGCCGCGCCGCGTGCCCGGGCGGCTCGGCGGCAGCAGCGGCGGCGGCGGGCGGGCGGCGGCCCCCGGGCAGGTGGCGAGCGAGCGGAGCCGGGCGGAGCGCGGGGGGCGAGGCCGGCGCGTCGCTCGCGGGAGGCCGGGGAGCAGCAGGGGCCTGTGGATACTGGCTCTCGTCCAGAGCTTCACCCCAG
>NW_027903193.1:0-236 GCF_054177405.1 Leptonychotes weddellii | reverse complement strand
TTCCGTCTTCAGAACGCAGGTCTTAGCCTCCCCACATTTCTGATATGTGAGGCTACTTTCTTAGGTTTCCTGGAGCTCTGATGGGATATGCTGCTTCCTGTTTAAACCAGTTTAACCCTGTCTACCTGAAGCTGTATAGAGGTCAGGATTGTGGAGAACAGGAGAAAGAATTCTTGATCCAGGGGTGGGACTAAACTTTTTTTTTAATTTCAAAAGATCTGAAGGTTTTAATAGTC
>NW_027903192.1:0-236 GCF_054177405.1 Leptonychotes weddellii | reverse complement strand
AGCCACGTCTGTAGGCCAGTATGACCAAAAGCTGCCAGACCTTCTGCCCAAAGGATCACGTTAGGTCATGGCTGGCCCAACCAAATTGAAGTAACTTAAATTGAGTTGCACTCCTGTCTTTCTTTCAATAGCATAAAGAGGATTAACAGGCCCTAGCAGCAAATACAAGCTCCTCTGCTTCCCGACCCTTTTCATCTGCGGTACTGTGCACCCCAGTGAGCCCTGCAGAACCTGCT
>NW_027903191.1:0-236 GCF_054177405.1 Leptonychotes weddellii | reverse complement strand
TGTGTGTGTGTGCGCGTGTGTGCGTGTGAGCACACGCGCTGGATGGGGTCCGGGGTGGAGATGGGGAACAGGAAGGGGTCCTTCTCTCCCTGCCTTGCATCTGGCTCCCGCACGACAGCTTCCAGCGTGACATTCTTCTTGGGCTGAGCTGTTTCAAAGAAAAGCTGAGAGGCAGGGCCAAGATGATGGAAGGTTCGAGCGAAGGCTTCCAGGCCTCCCGGATGGAGCCTCTGTGG
>NW_027903190.1:0-236 GCF_054177405.1 Leptonychotes weddellii | reverse complement strand
TATTTGAGAGAGAGGGAGAGCACATAAGGAGGGGGCAGGGTGGGGGGAGAGGGAGATGCCCCACTGAGCAGGGACCCCAATGTGGGGCTTGATCCCAGGACCCTGAGATCATGACCTGAGCCAAAGGCAGACACTTAACCGACTGAGCCACCCAGGAGCCCCGATTTTCTGTCATATTCTTAAGAAGAAAGTGAACTCTGTTAGATACCTCATAAAGTGGCATCACTGAGTATTTG
>NW_027903189.1:0-236 GCF_054177405.1 Leptonychotes weddellii | reverse complement strand
TTTTTGTAGATTCTGTATATAGTTACTAATTCCTATTTTTCCAGAGGGATTTTATGATTAATGGGTATTGAATTTTGCCAAATGCTTTTTCTGCATCAATTTTTTTTTTCATTAGGATGGTAATATGGAGGATTGCACTGAATTTTTTGGAGATTGATTCAGCCTCATATACCTGTAATAAATCCCATTTAGTTATGGTGTATAATTTCTTTTATATACCTTGTTGGAGTCAATGT
>NW_027903188.1:0-1494 GCF_054177405.1 Leptonychotes weddellii | reverse complement strand
TCCCAATAGTTCATTTTTGCCCTTGCTTCCCTTGCCTTTGGCAATGTTTCTAGGAAGAAGTGGCTGCAGCTGAGGTCGAAGAGGTTGCTGCCTGTGTTCTCCTTTAGGATTTTGATGGACTCCTGTCTCACATTGAGGTCTTTCAACCATTTGGAGTCTATTTTTGTGTGTGGTGTAAGGAAATGGTCCAGTTTCATTCTTCTGTATGTGGCTGTCCAATTTTCCCAACATCATTTCTTGAAGAGACTGTCTTTTTTCCATTGGACATTCTTTCCTGCTTTGTTGAAGATGAGTTGACCATAGAGTTGAGGGTCCATTTCTGGTCTCTCTATTCTGTTCCATTGATCGATGTGCCTGTTTTTGTGCCAGTACCATACTGTTTTGATGATGATAGCTTTGTAATAGAGCTGGAAGTCCAGAATTGGGATGCCGCCAGCTTTGCTTTTCTTTTTCAACATTCCTCTGGCTATTCAGGGTCTTTTCTTGTTCCAAACAAATGTTAGGATTATTTGTTCCATTTCTTTGAAAAAAAGTTGATGGTCTTTTGATAGGGATTGCATTAAATGTGTAAATTGCTCTAGGTAGCATAGACATTTTCACAATATTTCTCCTTCCAATTCATGAGCATGGAACGTTTTTCCATTTCTTTGTGTCTTCCTCAATTTCTTTCATGAGTATTCTATAGTTTTCTGAGTACAGATCCTTTGCCTCTTTGGTTACATTTATTCCTAGGTACCTTATGGTTTTGGGTGCAATTGTAAATGAGATCGACTCCTTAATTTCTTTTTCTTCTATCTTGTTGTTGGTGTATAGGAATGCCACTGACTTCTGTGCATTGATTTTATATCCTGCCACTTGACTGAATTCCTGTATGAGTTCTAGCAGTTTTGGGGTGGAGTCTTTTGGGTTTTCCACATAAAGTATCATATCATCTGCAAAGAGTGAGGGTTTTACTTCTTTGCTGATTCAGATGCCTTTTATTTCTTTTTGATGTCTGATGGCTGTTGCTAGGAATTCTAGTACTATGTTGAATAGCAGTGGTGATAGTGAACATCCCTGCCGTGTTCCTGACCTTAGGGGGAAAGTTCTCAGTTTTTCCCCATTGAGAATGATATTCGCTGTGGGTTTTTCATAGATGGCTTTTATGATATTGAGGTATGTACCCTCTATCCCTATACTCTGAAGAGTTTTGATCAAGAAAGGATGCTTTACTTTGTCAAATGCTTTTTCTGCACCTATTGACAGGATCATATGATTCTTGTTCTTTATTTATTAATGTATTGTATCACATTGATTGATTTGCAGATTTGAACCCACCTTGCAGCCAAGGGATAAATCCCACTTGGTCGTGGTGAATAATCCTTTTAATGTACTGTTGGATCCTATTGGCTAGTATTTTGGTGAGAATTTTTGCATCCGTGTTCATCAAGGATATTGGTCTGTAATTTTCCTTTTTGATGGGGTCTTTGGTTTGGGGATCAAGGTAATGGTGGC
>NW_027903187.1:0-236 GCF_054177405.1 Leptonychotes weddellii | reverse complement strand
GGCTCAGCGGGAATCAGTTTTGGGGGCTTTTGTTCTCTGGTGGCTTTCCCTTGCGGCTTTCCACTTCTCTTCCACGAGTCAGAGCAGAAGAGACCATTTGCAACCCTCTGCCTCAGAGCAAAGAGACCGCAGTCTGTTCTTCAGTGAGCTCTCCAGGCCACACTGTCTTCGTTTCTGTCCGTGCTGCTATAAACTGCAGCAGCCTGGGTTGTGCGCCCCTCCGCAGCGCTCCCAGT
>NW_027903186.1:0-236 GCF_054177405.1 Leptonychotes weddellii | reverse complement strand
GAAGCAGACTTCTGTAAGAAGCTGGTTATAGTTACGGACACACACACACACACACACACACACACGGTGTTATAATGTTGCTATACACGTACAGCAGAATTTTAAAACCAACTTCAGGGGCCTCCTTAGACTCCACTTAAGAACTTCTGAGCCAAGAACACCAGTCCAGCTGGAGTGTCTCAGACATTTAGTACCAACTGGCAATGAATTTGCTCTGTCTGGTTATCCTCCACCGT
>NW_027903185.1:0-236 GCF_054177405.1 Leptonychotes weddellii | reverse complement strand
TTCAAAACAAGTGTTTTGCTACATGGTTAAAAAGGTAAAAAAAAAAAAAAAGAAGGGAGGAAGAAAAGCCTCTTTTTCTCTTATCACTTAAAGCAAAAAATGGCGTAAGTGAACTATTTTAACCCCCCTAACGCCACCAGAGTACTACTAACCTTATGTGGTCTCAACGTGACATTGCTTGGCTTATTTTTTTTTTTTTTTTTTTTTTTTATTTGAGAGAGAGAGAATGAGAGACA
>NW_027903184.1:0-236 GCF_054177405.1 Leptonychotes weddellii | reverse complement strand
TTAAATGGATAGTTGAACCATTTGAGCTTCTGGGCTGCTGGTGATAAAGCACTGGATAAGTGGGAATGGGACACCAAAAATAATTTATTTTATAGCATTTGTCTTTTGTCATTTTGCAGGGAGCAACCATGTCACCATTTCTTCGAATTGGTTTGTCCAACTTCGACTGTGGGTCCTGCCAGTCATGTCAGGGAGAGACTGTTAACCCTTACTGTGCTGTGCTTGTCAAAGAATAC
>NW_027903183.1:0-236 GCF_054177405.1 Leptonychotes weddellii | reverse complement strand
CTCTGCTCATTCTCTCTCTCTTTCAAATAAAGTCTTAAAAAAAAAAAGTCTGGTCAGGGGGCTGCAGTGCAGGTCAGAACTGTTAGGGCCCCTTGAGCTGCATTTCTTTTGTGGCGCTCACACAGGACTGCTTTCTCAGTGGCGGAGAAACCAGAGGTGGTCCTTCAGGTTACTTGATGCTTTTTTGCCAAGCGAAGGCGTCAATGTCATTAAATCAAACCATTTTGGCTTCTGAG
>NW_027903182.1:0-236 GCF_054177405.1 Leptonychotes weddellii | reverse complement strand
GCTAATAACAGCAATGGTGAACTTGGTGAGTTTACCATTCTAGGGGCACTGTTCTAAGGGCTTCTATGTATCAATGACTTAATGTTCATCCCAACCCTATGAGGTCGATACAGTATTATGCCCGTTTCACAGATATGGAGGCAGAGGTGCAGTTAAGTAACCTGCCCAAGTCCCAGTCTGGCTCCAGTCCTTGTGCTTTGAACCACTACTTTTGCAATGTCTGACATGTGGCAATT
>NW_027903181.1:0-236 GCF_054177405.1 Leptonychotes weddellii | reverse complement strand
ATAGGGCTACCTCCTGGTAATCTCATTGTCCTTTGGGGTGAGGGACAGTGATTCCTAGGGGACCAGTTTCAAGAATGCTTATGATGGGGGCGCCTGGGTGGCTCAGTCTGTTAAGCGTCTGCCTTCGGCTTAGGTCATGATCCCATAGTCCCAGGATCGGGTCCCGTGTCCGGCTCCCTGCTCAGTGGGGAGTCTGCTTCTCCCTCTGACTCTCCCCTGTCTTGCGCTTTCTCTGT
>NW_027903180.1:0-236 GCF_054177405.1 Leptonychotes weddellii | reverse complement strand
TTTCAGACATATTTTTGTGAATGATTCCTGGTTTAAATTTTTTTTTTGAGAATTTACACTGTATGATTTAATTATTTTAAATTCATTAAAATGTGTTTTATGCCTCAGAATATGGTCTGTCGCAATGAATGTTCCATGTGTACTTGAAAGAGTGTATTTTTCTGTTACTCGGTATTCTATAAATATCAAGTAAATTTATATGATGACACTTTCTTGAGGGCCTATTTTGAAAGATA
>NW_027903179.1:0-236 GCF_054177405.1 Leptonychotes weddellii | reverse complement strand
TGAGGGTTCTAGAGGGGAGGAGGGTGGGAGGATGGGTTGGCCTGGTGGTGGGTATTGAGGAGGGCACGTTCTGCATGGAGCACTGGGTGTTGTGCACGAACAATGAATCATGGAACACTTCATCTAGAACTAATGATGTAATGTATGGGAATTGACATAAGAATAAAAAAAAAAAAAAAGCTTATCCTGGTCTCATAGAAAGAATTTGCAAATGTTTTCTTTCTTTTTCCTTTTTT
>NW_027903178.1:0-236 GCF_054177405.1 Leptonychotes weddellii | reverse complement strand
GGATGGGGGGGGTCACCTGAGGACACTTAAGGGGCCAAGGGGCCTCAGTAGGGAGAGCCTCTTCCGTGTGGCTGGCCGGAACATGACCCGCCACTCAGAATGTGTGGGTGCAGGGCAGCCGGAACAGGGTTCTTGTAGTTTAGTCTGCCAGACCTTTGACCAGCGGCGGCCGTGAGGAGGTGACTCCTGCGAAGATGAGAAGATCAGCTGATGTTATTAAGCAGTCCGCCATCTCG
>NW_027903177.1:0-1494 GCF_054177405.1 Leptonychotes weddellii | reverse complement strand
TTGAAGCAGTCATCAAAAATCTCCCAACAAACAAAAGCCCAGGGCCAGATGGCTTCCCAGGGGAATTCTACCAAACATTTAAAGAAGAATTAATACCTATTCTTCTGAAACTGTTCCAAAAAATAGAAATGGAAGGAAAACTTCCAAACTCGTTTTATGAGGCCAGCATTACCTTGATCCCAAAACCAGACAAAGATCCCATCAAAATGGAGAATTACAGACCAATATCCCTGATGAACATGGATGCAAAAATTCTCACCAAAATGCTAGCCAATAGGATCCAACAGTACATTAAAAGGATTATTCACCACGACCAAGTGGGATTTATTCCTGGGATGCAAGGTTGGTTCAAGATCCACAAATCAATGAATATGATACAATACATTAATAAAAGAAAGAACAAGAACCATATGATCCTCTCAATAGATGCAGAAAAAGCATTTGACAAAGTATAGCATCTTTCTTGATCAAAACACTCCAGAGTATAGGGATAGAGGGTTCATACCTCAATATCATAAAAGCCATCTATGCAAAAGCAACAATGAATATCATTCTCAATGGGTAAAAACTGAGAGCTTTCCCCCTAAGGTCAGGAACATGGCAGAGATATTCACTATCACACTGCTATTCAACATAGTACTAGAAGTCCTAGCCATAGCAATCAGGCAACAAAAAGAGATAAAAGGCATCCTTATTGGCAAAGAAGAAGTCAAACTCTCACTCTTTGCAGATGATATAATACTTTATGTGGAAAACCCAAAAGACTCCACCCCAAAACTGCTAGAATTCATACAGGAATTCAGTAAAGTGGCAGGATATAAAATCAATGCACAGAAATCAGTGGCATTCCTATACACCAACAACAAGACAGAAGAAAGAGAAATTAAGACCCAAAACCATAAGATACCTAGGAATAAATCTAACCAAAGAGGCAAAGAATCTGTACTCAGAAAACTATAAAATACCCATGAAAGAAATTGAGGAAGACATAAAGAAATGGAAAAACGTTCCATGCTCATGGATTGGAAGAACAAATATTGTGAAGATGTCAATGCTACCTAGAGCAATGTACACATTCAGTGCAATCCCTATCAAAATACCATCCACTTTTTTCAAAGAAATGGAACAAATAATCTTAAAATTTGTATGGAACGAGAAAAGACCCCGAATAGCCAGAGGAATGTTGAAAAAGAAAAGCAAAGCTGGTGGCATCACAATTCCGGACTTCCAGCTCTGTTATAAAGCTGTTATCATCAAGACACTATGGTACTGGCACAAAAACAGGCACATAGATCAATGGAAAAGAATAGAGACCCCAGAAATGGACCCTCAACTCTATGGTCAACTCATCTTTGACAAAGCAGGAAAGAATGTCCAATGGAACAAAGACAGTCTCTTCAACAAATGGTGTTGGGAAAATTGGACAGCCACATGCAGAAGAATGAAACTGGTCCATTTCCTTCACCACACACAAAAATAGACTCCAAATGGTTG
>NW_027903176.1:0-236 GCF_054177405.1 Leptonychotes weddellii | reverse complement strand
GGCTGACGAGGGGGCTGTGGCTTCCCGTCCAAGCTCGGGGTCACAGAGCCGTCCCCCTCTGTCCTCAGGGTTGAGCCCCTCGGCCCCACCTGGCACCCCAGCAAGCTGCCTCACACCCCAGGTGCTCCATGAGCAGCAGCTAAGTCATCCCCGAGCAGAGCAGACGCCCCAGGTTCCTGGGGACACAGACACTTGACTCGGCATGCGGACCAGCGTCAGTCTGCAGGCTCAGCCAG
>NW_027903175.1:0-236 GCF_054177405.1 Leptonychotes weddellii | reverse complement strand
AAGTGAACATTTATGGAGCACCTACCTGGGTGGCTCAGTCGGTTAAGCGTCCAACTCTTGATTTTGGCTCAGATCATGATCTCAGAGTTGTGGGATCAAGCCCTGCGTCAAGCTCTGCGCTTGGCATGGATCCTGCTTGGGATTCTCTCTCTTCTTGCCCTGCCCCTCCCCATCTCTCTCTCTCTTAAAAAAAAAAAAAAGTGAACATTTATTTCTTTAAAATGCTTCCCATTCTT
>NW_027903174.1:0-236 GCF_054177405.1 Leptonychotes weddellii | reverse complement strand
GTCCCAGGGAGGCCCTGATTGTTTTAATCGATATCCCTGTAATCCAGTCAATGCTTTAAAAATCTATTTCAGGGTACTCCCTATTTCTCACCATGTCCATCGGCGGTCACCCTGACCCCATGGCCATCCTGTCTCACTCGGACCATCACAATAGCTGCCTACCTAGACTGTTCCTGGCACTGCAGCCAGGGTGATCTGGCTAAAACACAAGTCTGATAGAGTCCATCCCATACCTG
>NW_027903173.1:0-236 GCF_054177405.1 Leptonychotes weddellii | reverse complement strand
GCTAATAACAGCAATGGTGAACTTGGTGAGTTTACCATTCTAGGGGCACTGTTCTAAGGGCTTCTATGTATCAATGACTTAATGTTCATCCCAACCCTATGAGGTCGATACAGTATTATGCCCGTTTCACAGATATGGAGGCAGAGGTGCAGTTAAGTAACCTGCCCAAGTCCCAGTCTGGCTCCAGTCCTTGTGCTTTCAACCACTACTTTTGCAATGTCTGACATGTGGCAATT
>NW_027903172.1:0-236 GCF_054177405.1 Leptonychotes weddellii | reverse complement strand
GGTGCCTGAATGGCCAAACCTGCATTCTTTTTTTTTAAATTATTATTATGTTCAGTTAGCCACTGTACATCATTAGTTTTTGATGTAGTGTTTAATGATTCATTAGTTACATATAATATCCTGTGCTCATCACAGCACGTGCCCTCCTACCCATCACCTTGTCACCCCCTGCATTCAATTGTCTGTTTAGTACTGAAGCAATAGTAACTCTACCTGAAACACGTGGATTTAAATTG
>NW_027903171.1:0-236 GCF_054177405.1 Leptonychotes weddellii | reverse complement strand
GGCCTGCTGTTCCTCCAGCAGCATCTCAAGCCCAGGGCGGTCCCTCATCTGCAGCGCCTCATGGCAATTCTGGACGTGGCTCTGGATCACTGGGGCCATGCCCACAGAAATGTCCAGAATGCTTGCACATTGGTCCTCAGGGAGGCATAAAGAGGGGTGACATGAAGGACCAAAGGAGGGGGGCTGACCTGATGGAGGGTCTCTCTTACTTGTCAGGACTCATTCTCCACAATCTG
>NW_027903170.1:0-236 GCF_054177405.1 Leptonychotes weddellii | reverse complement strand
GATATATAACTTACAAATATTTTCTCTCCTTATGTAGGGTTTTTTTTTTTTTCACATTATTGCTGGTGTCTTTTGAAACACAGTTCCTTTGAAAGTTTCTAATATCAATAAAGCCAAATTTACCAATTTTTTTCTTTTGTTGCTTATACTTTTGACAGTATACCTAAGAAACCATTGCCTAATTCAAAGTCATGAAGATCTAAGTCTATGTTTTCTCCTAAAAGCCCTATAATTTC
>NW_027903169.1:0-236 GCF_054177405.1 Leptonychotes weddellii | reverse complement strand
GACCTGATTCACCTCTGAGTCCTTCCCATCTGACTGCTCGACACCCCTGATGAATGAATAAAGCTCACAGGGCCTGAACGATCAGTCACAGGAATGTGTGTTCCGTCTCTGCCAGGGGGGCCCCAGGGCTGTCACCCCCTCTGCTCCCGGGGACCCAGCCGCCACACAGTGATCTAGAAACCACCTGCGGAAGCAAGCCTGTGTCCCCACCCTCCAGCCCCTGACTCTGGCTGGGG
>NW_027903168.1:0-236 GCF_054177405.1 Leptonychotes weddellii | reverse complement strand
TAACCATGCACATTGAGAGCCACACATTTTGTGGTGTTTTCAGTGTTAAACAACACGCCCTCTCAAAAGAAAGCCAACAGATAAAATTCTCTCCTTCCTAAAGGAGGCAAACAGGCTTCAAATTGCCAAAGCAGGGCTCCTGGCTGGCTCAGTCCGTAGAGCACGCAACTCTTGATCTCGGGGTTGTGAGTTCAAGCTCCACGTTGGGTGTAGAGATTACTTAAAAATAAAATCTT
>NW_027903167.1:0-236 GCF_054177405.1 Leptonychotes weddellii | reverse complement strand
TTTTTTTTTTTAAAGATTTTATTTATTTATTTGACAGAGAGAGACACAGTGAGAGAGGGAACACAAGCAGGGGGAGTGGGAGAGGGAGAAGCAGGCTTCCCGTGGAGCAGGGAGCCCGATGCGGGGCTCAATCCCAGGACCTGGGATCATGACCTGAGCCGAAGGCAGACGCTTAACGGCTGAGCCACCCAGGCGCCCCTAGAAAAGAGGTTTTTATGCCTCAGGGTTTTCGTCTC
>NW_027903166.1:0-1494 GCF_054177405.1 Leptonychotes weddellii | reverse complement strand
CACATAAAGTATCATGTCATCTGAGAAAAGAGAGAGTTTGACTTCTTCTTTGCCAATTTGAATACCTTTTATTTCTTTTTGTTGTCTGATTGCTGTTGCTAGGACTTCTAGTACTATGTTGAACAACAGTGGCGACAGTGGGCATCCTTGACATGTTCCTGATCTTAAGGGAAAGGCTCTCAGCTTTTCCCCATTGAGGATGATATTCGCTGTGGGTTTTTCATAGATGGATTTTATGAACTTGAGGAATGTTCTCTCTATTCCTATACTCTGAAGAGTTTTAATCAGGAAAGGATGCTGTATTTTCTCAAATGCTTTTTCTGCATCAATTGAGAGGACCATATGGTTCTTCACTCTCCTATTATTAATATGTTCTATCACATTGATTGATCTGTGAATGTTGAACCACCCTTGCATCCCGGGGATAAATCCCACTTCCTCGAGCTGGATGTTCCTTTTAATGTATTGTTGGACGCTATTAGCTAGGATTTTGTTGAGGATATTGGAATCCATATTCATCAGAGATATCGATCTGAAATTCTCGTTTTTGATGGGGTCATTGCCTGGTGTGGGGATTAAGGTAATGCTGGCCTCATAGAATGATTTTGGAAGTTTCCTTCAGTTTCTATTTTTTGAAACAGCTTCAGGAGAATAGGTATTATTTCTTCTTTGAATGTTTCGTAGAATTCCCCAGGGAATCCATCAGGACCCTGGACTCTTGTTTTCTGGGAGGTTTTTGATCATTGCTTCAATCTCGTTACTGGTTACTGGCCTATTCAGGCTGTCAATTTCTTCCTGTTTCAGTCTTGGCAGCTTATAGGTTTCCAGGAAGGCATCCATTTCATCCAGATTGCTCAGTTTATTGGCATATAGTTGTTCATAGTAATTTCTAATATGTGTTTCTATTTCCTTGGTGTTAGTCGTGATCTCTCCCCTTTCATTCATTATTTTGTTAATTTGGGACCTTTCTCTTTTCTTTTGGAGAAGTCTGGCCAGTGGTTTATTGATCTTATTAATTCTTTCAAAGAACCAACTTCTAGTTTTGTGGATCTGATCTACTGTGTTTCTGGTTTCTAATTCATTGATCTCTGCTCTAATTTTAATTATTTCTCTTCTAATGCGTGCCTTAGGCATCCTTGGTTTCTTTTTCTCTAGTTCTTTAAGGTGTAGAGTTAGTTGGTGAATTCGGGATTTTTCTATTTTTTTTGAGTGAGGCTTGGATGGCTATGTATTTCCCCCTTAGGACTGCCTTTGCAGTATCCCATAGATTTTGGACCAATGTGTTTTTGTTCTCATTGGTCTATGAATTGTTTAAGTTCTTCTTCGATTTCCTGGTTGTCCCAAACATTCTTGAGCAGAGTGGTCTTTACCTTCCAAGTGTTTGAATTTCTTCCAAATTTTTTCTTGTGATTCAGTTCCAGTTTTAAACCATTGATGGTCTGAGAATATGCAGGGAATAACCTCAATCTTTTGGTATCGGTTGAGACCTGATTT
>NW_027903165.1:0-236 GCF_054177405.1 Leptonychotes weddellii | reverse complement strand
TGTGGACTCCTGCAGTGTAGGACAGCACATTGACGTGTTCTCAGTTATTTTGGGGGAAATGGCTAAGAACATGGACTTCGACGTCAGACATACCTGGATTCACATTTCACCTTTGCCGCTGGCTGTGCAACGCGGGCAAATTGCTTCCACTCTCCAACACTGTCTTCTCATCTGTACAATGGGGACACCAGTTCCTCTGTCATGGGCCTGAAGGGTGGATAAATGAGGTGACGCAC
>NW_027903164.1:0-236 GCF_054177405.1 Leptonychotes weddellii | reverse complement strand
GCAGGCAGGTGACTTGGTAGAGAAGTTAAGGCTGAGGGTGGTGCTAGGTTGGCACTAAGTGTAAATCGATGGTGGGGTTTATGGATGGGGAGCTACAGGAGCTCGCCCCCTCAGTGGCTCTAGTCCTCTCTGGTATCCCACGCTAGGGCACATCCCTCCTGCTTTCCGCAGAATAGGTAGTAGAAAGAAGGAACGGGGAGACTTTGTTCCACCAAGACAGTTGCTCTGTCTTTAAG
>NW_027903163.1:0-236 GCF_054177405.1 Leptonychotes weddellii | reverse complement strand
GGTGCCTGGGTGGCTCAGTCGTTAAGCATCTGCCTTCGGCTCAGGTCATGATCCCAGGGTCCTGGGATCGAGTCCCACATGGGGCTCCCTGCTCACCGGGGAGCCTGCTTCTCCCTCTCCCACTCCCCCTGCTTGTGTTCCCTCTCTCGCTATGTCTCTCTCTGTCAAATAAATAAATAAAATCTTTAAAAAAAAAAAAAAGAACTCTTATATTAGAATACAAATTCTGATTAAAT
>NW_027903162.1:0-236 GCF_054177405.1 Leptonychotes weddellii | reverse complement strand
GGAATCAAAATTGACCAGGAAAAGGGAAACAAAAGTGAAGGAAAGAGAAGGTCACAGAAGAAAATGGAGGAGGGCAATATAAAGAATAAGGAAGAGGGTGGAGCAAGATGGCGGAGGAGTAGGAGACCTGGATTTCGTCTCCTCTCAGGAATTCAGCTGGATAGGGATCAAACCATTCTGAACACCTACAAACTCAACAGGAGATCGAAGAAAAGAAGAGCAACAACTCTCTCATC
>NW_027903161.1:0-236 GCF_054177405.1 Leptonychotes weddellii | reverse complement strand
TTCCCATTTGGGGTGGGAGATCCCTTGCTCACCGATGGGGGGAGTAGGCGGCGGTCAGAGCACAGTGGGGTCCCGTGGACCTGCAGCGAGTCAGTTTCTGGAGTGCGAGACAGGTGAGGCTGAACAAATTGGATGGGGTGGGTAACCTGCATCGGATACATGTCCCTTACCCTCTGCATCTTTATGTCCCCATTTCCCTCTTCCAAAAAATAAGCTCCCCAGGGAAGAAACTTGGG
>NW_027903160.1:0-236 GCF_054177405.1 Leptonychotes weddellii | reverse complement strand
GGCAGTCGCCCAACCAACTGAGCCACCCAGGCGCCCTGGAATCACTTGAGTTCTTAAAAATTCTGTTCAATGGGGCGCCTGGGTGGCTCAGTTGGTTAAGCGACTGCCTTCGGCTCAGGTCATGATCCTGGAGTCCCGGGATCGAGTCCCACATCGGGCTCCCTGTTCGGCGGGGAGTCTGCTTCTCCCTCTGACCCTCCCCCCCTCTCATGTGCTTGCTCTCTCTCATTCTCTCT
>NW_027903159.1:0-236 GCF_054177405.1 Leptonychotes weddellii | reverse complement strand
GTCCATTGTCTTCCAAAATTTTAACTGTTAAAAAAAGAAAAGGAGGTAGATCAAAAATAAGAGGTAAGTGACTCAATAAGTTTCAAAGCCTTAGATTTGAAGAACTTGGGACTAAAGCCTCATTTTTGGCCTTGGATCGACCATCTGCTCTCCTTAGCCTAGATCCAATTGGTTGCCAGCTTTGTAGAGCTTCCCTCAATGATGTGTGGCCTTCAGCCAAGTTACTTCCTTCCGGG
>NW_027903158.1:0-236 GCF_054177405.1 Leptonychotes weddellii | reverse complement strand
TCCTGCACGATCCTCCAACCAGCAGGAAACGAGATGGGCTTGCCTCTCTGATCTCAGGGCTGTTCCCCAACATCACGGAACAGGGGGGAGGTTTCAGAGCCCATCACCCACCGAGGAGGCCGTGTTTACACATCTTGTGTGCCCACCCCACACAGAAAGGGGTCGCCGGCCTTCACCCCTCACCCGCCCCGCGCCCTGCGTGGCACCCCGTGAGCCGAGCGGAGGGTGAACACGGG
>NW_027903157.1:0-236 GCF_054177405.1 Leptonychotes weddellii | reverse complement strand
TTTTTTTTTTAAAGATTTTATTTATTTATTTATTTGAGAGAGAGAGAGAGAGAGAAACAGCATGAGAGGGGAGAGGGTCAGAGGGAGAAGCAGGCTCCCCGCCGAGCCGGGAGCCCGATGTGGGACTCGATCCCAGGACGCCGGGACCATGACCTGAGCTGAAGGCAGTCGCTTAACCAACTGAGCCACCCAGGCGCCCACCTTTCTTCTTTATCAAGATTATTTTGAAGATTCCA
>NW_027903156.1:0-236 GCF_054177405.1 Leptonychotes weddellii | reverse complement strand
TAATTATTTTATCTTCCTGGTAGCTTGGCCCTTTTAACATTATGTAATGTTTTTTGTCTCTTGTGACAATTTTTTAATTACAGTTTGTATATTCTAATATAAGCATAGGCACTCTTGCTCTCCTTTGGTTACCATTTGCATAGAATATTTTTTTTCCATTCCTTCATTTTTAGCCTTTGTGTGTTGTTAAATCTAAAGTGAGTATCTTGTAGACAATAAATGTCTTGTTTTGTTGT
>NW_027903155.1:0-1494 GCF_054177405.1 Leptonychotes weddellii | reverse complement strand
ATATAGACCAATGGAACAGAATAGAGAGCCCAGATATGGACCCTCAACTCTATGGTCAAATAATCTTTGACAAAGCAGGAAAAAATATGCAATTGAAAAGACAGTCTCTTCAGTAAATGGTGTTGGGAAAATTGGACAGCCACATGCAGAAGAATGAAACTCGACCATTCTCTAACACCATACACAAAGATAAACTCAAAATGGATGAAAGGCCTCAGTGTGAGACAGGAATCCATCCAAATCCTAGAGGAGAACATAGGCAGTAACCTCCTTGACATTGGCCACAGCAACTTCTTTCAAGATACATCTCCAAAAGCTAGTGAAACAAAAGCAAAAATGAACTTTTGGGACTTCATCAAGATAAAAAGCTTCTGCACAGCAAAGGCAACAGTCAACAAAACAAAGAGGCAACCCACAGAATGGGAGAAGATATTTGCAAAGGACACCACAGATAAAGGGCTGGTATCCAAGATCTATGAAGAACTTCTCAAACTCAACACTCAAAAACAAATAATCAAGTCAAAAAATGGGTGGAAGACATGAACAGACATTTCTTTGAAGAAGACATACAAATGCCTAACAGACACATGAAAAAATGTTCATCATCATTAGCCATCAGGGAAATTCAAATTAAAACCACATTGACCCAGCCACCCCATCCTTCCCACCCCCCACCACTGCAGGAACCCTCAGTTTCTTTCCTGAGATCTTAATTCTTCATATAAGTGAGATCATATGATACATGTCTTTCTCTAACCCTTTATCTGATATGTCATTTGCAAATCTCTTCTCCCATTCTGATGACTGATGTGAGAGGTTATTGCCTATGTTGTCCTCTAGGATTTTGATGGATTCCTGTCTCACATTGAGGTCTTTCATCCATTTTGAGTTTATCTTTGTGAATGGTGTTAGAAAATGGTCGAGTTTCATTCTTCTGCATGTGGCTGTCCAATTTTCCCAGCACCATTTATATGTTAAAAAAAAAGAAGAGAGTTGGAAGGGAACAATGAAGGGGGGGGAATCAAATGGGGAGACAAACCATGAGAGATTATGGACTCTGAGAAACAAACTGAGGGTTCTAGAGGGGAGGGGGGTGGGGGGATGGATTAGCCTGTTGATGGGTATTAAAGAGGGCCCATACTGAATGGAGCACTGGATGTTATATGCAAACAATGAATCATGGAACACTACATCAAAAACTAATGATGTAAAAAAAAAACAAAAACTAATGATGTAATATATGGTGATTAACATAACATAATGAAATGTTTAAAAATGTCAAAAAATGCTTTTAAAATATCAAAAAAAAAAACACATTGAGATACCACCTTACACCAGTTAGAATGGCAAAAATGGACAGGGAAAGAAACAAGTGTTGGATAGGTTGTGGAGAAAGGGGAACCCTCTTACACTGTTGGTGGGAATGCAAGTTGGTACAGCCACTTTGGAAAACAGTGTGGAGGTTCCTCAAAATTTTAAAAATAGAGCTACCCT
>NW_027903154.1:0-236 GCF_054177405.1 Leptonychotes weddellii | reverse complement strand
TAAAACCAAGCAGGTGAAAGAAAAGGTGCAGTTGCTATCTCTAAGGGGGAAGATAGATGCCAAAGAAAGGAACTGTAATCAGAGTACATTTTTATGGTATAATAATGTAAATAGTATTGATTTGACCAACAGGGCAAGGGGAGGTGAGTGCGTGAACATTGGGTATGGTGGTTTTTGAGTGAAACCTTTTTTTTTTTTTTGGAGAGAGAGTGAGCGAAAGGAGGAGGGGCAGAGGG
>NW_027903153.1:0-236 GCF_054177405.1 Leptonychotes weddellii | reverse complement strand
TTCTCACAGAGGGCTCTGTTTCTGTCTATGAATAATGGTGGAGGTTGGCTTCCCAGAGACTTCTCCACACATTAGATTTGGTGTTTTGATCCCAGCTAAGAGGGAAAACAGCCCTTCCTAGTTCTATAGAGTGGCTTAAATCCCGATCTCCATAGGTATTAAAATCCCAACACTTAAGAAAAACATCCAGCCTGATACCTTTGAAATACCCAACCCAATCTATGACTCATTTCTCA
>NW_027903152.1:0-236 GCF_054177405.1 Leptonychotes weddellii | reverse complement strand
GGTGGGCCTGGTGGTGGGTATTGAGGAGGGCACGTTCTGCATGGAGCACTGGGTGTTGTGCACGAACAATGAATCATGGAACACTTCATCTAGAACTAATGATGTAATGTATGGGGATTAACATAAGAATAAAAAAAAAAAAAAGACAGACAAGGAAATACCACTGTTAAAATGTGAACAGCCTTAAAGATAAATACTAAATGCAAATACATATAAAAACTATATCAACAGAGAAG
>NW_027903151.1:0-236 GCF_054177405.1 Leptonychotes weddellii | reverse complement strand
TAGGATCATGACCTGAGCTGAAGGCAGCCGCTTAACCGACTGAGCCACCCAGGTGCCCCAGATCCATCCCATTTTCTAATAGCTGTATTATGTGCCTTATTTGATTGTGTCATAATGAATGAAACTGCCCTACATGATGAACATTAATTCCAGTTTTTCTCCCCTACAATAACATGATGAGCACCACGTGTATACATCTTCACCCACGTGGGAGTATTTCCCAGGGGCAAGATCTT
>NW_027903150.1:0-236 GCF_054177405.1 Leptonychotes weddellii | reverse complement strand
GTTACCCCAACCAAGGAAATCATAGATATCGTCCATGATGAACATCCTCAGATGTTCATCGTGAATTCGCTTGCAAAAGAAAGAACTGAAGCAACATTTCTACTCCGACAAAGAAAGGCAAGGTGACCTGGAGGCTAGATGGGACCGCAACCTTTGCCTGTCACTGGGCGGGTCCTGTCACAGGCCCTCGTGGGGAGGGAGAAGGACACAGAGTGAGTGGCCGTGCCCCGGTGATG
>NW_027903149.1:0-236 GCF_054177405.1 Leptonychotes weddellii | reverse complement strand
TCATTCTCTCTCTCTCAAATAAATAAATAAAATCTTTAAAAAAAAAAAAAAACATGCTGAGAGGGACCCACAGGCTCACCAAGCAGCCAAAAGGAGTTTTTGTTGCACATAAAGAGTTAAGACCCACCTGCTGTGGTGTCTCCACCCAAACCCCCCACCCCCACCCCCACCGAACAGTTCAGATTCTCCTCCCAGTCTCTAACTGGTTACTTGTTTCATATTGTTGTGCTCGAGTT
>NW_027903148.1:0-236 GCF_054177405.1 Leptonychotes weddellii | reverse complement strand
TATGGGGATTAACATAAGAATAAAAAAAAATAAAAATAAAAAAAAAAAAAAAAAAAAAAGAAATGCCCAGGAGTGAAAAGCTCCACTACATGGTCCCATTTTACCTTCCCAACAGCAGCATGTGAGGGACCCAGGTTCTCCACGTCCTTGCCAGCACTTAGTGTTGTCAGCATTGTTTATTTTCACCGCTCTCATAGATGAGTAGTGATGGTTGTGGTTTTAATCTGCATTTCTCT
>NW_027903147.1:0-236 GCF_054177405.1 Leptonychotes weddellii | reverse complement strand
TGTCATCTCCTTCTCTGGTGCCCTAACATAGATGCCGATATTTCCTCAAAATGGTGCAATATTTTAATTTGCTTTAACCCTCCATTATTTTAACCCTCAGTTCTGTACATTTTCTTAGTAATATCGTTATATTAATTATTAATGATATCAGTCATTGTAGTATGTATTGCCCATTAATTATTAATTAAAATATTAATATTATATTAATAATGGATTTATCATTTCCCTTTTAATCT
>NW_027903146.1:0-236 GCF_054177405.1 Leptonychotes weddellii | reverse complement strand
TTCTGGTCACTGCCAAGATGCAAATCCACACAGCGGAAGGAACCTTGGGACGCGTTGCTCTGCTCCCCCAGAGACTGAGCGCAGAGGCCCCGAAGCAAATCTCCTGCTTCCCCGCGTGAAACGTGCCTTCAAAGGACGCCCATCCACAGCACGACCGTCCCCGAAGGAGTGCTGGGGCGAATGCGGACGACCCCGCAGCCGGGGCAGAAGCACAGAAACCGCGGAGGGCAAGTGCC
>NW_027903145.1:0-236 GCF_054177405.1 Leptonychotes weddellii | reverse complement strand
TAAAATCAAAATAGTATGCCTAGGGCAATTATTCAATTACTCTGTTCTACATTTTAAAATGTACTATATATTTTTACACTGATCTTAGCCAAAAGGCCAAGAAGTGATTATATTTTTGATAATTTTTTAAAGATTGATTTATTGATTTATTTAGAGCATACACTTGTATCACACGTGGGGGAAGGGGGAGAGGGGAGAGAGAATCCCAAGTAGACTTCCCACTGACTGTGGCACCT
>NW_027903144.1:0-1494 GCF_054177405.1 Leptonychotes weddellii | reverse complement strand
CTCACATTGAGGTCTTTCATCCACTTTGAGTTTATCTTTGTGAATGGTGTTAGATAATGGTCAAGTTTCATTCTTCAGCATGTGGCTGTGCAATTTTCCCAGCACCATTTATTGAAGAGACTGTCTTTTTTCCATTGCATGTCTTTTCCTGCTTTGTCAAAGATTATTTGACCATAGAGTTGAGGGTCCATATCTGGGTTCTCTATTCTGTTCCATTGGTCTATATGTCTGTTTTTGTGCCAGTATCATGCTGTCTTGGTGATCACAGCTTTGTAATATAGCTTGATATTGGGCAACGTGATGCCCCCAACTTTATTTTTCTTTTCAACATTTCCTTGGCGATTCGGGGTCTTTTCTGATTCCATACAAATTTTAGGATTGTTTGTTCCAGCATTTTGAAAAATGTCATTGGAATTTTGATTGGGATGGCATTGAAGGTATAGATTGCTCTGGGTAGCATAGACATTTTAACAATGTTTATTCTTCCGATCCATGAGCATGGAATATTTTTCCATCTTTTTATGTCTTCTTCAATTTCTTTCATGAGTGTTCTGTAGTTCCTAGAGTATAGATCCTTTACCTCTTTGGTTAGGTTTATTCCAAGGTATCTTAGAGTTTTTGGTGCTATTGTAGATGGAATCATTTTTCTAATTTCTCTTTCTACAGTTGCATGGTTAATGTATAAGAAAGCAACTGATCTGTGCATTGAATTTGAATCCTGCCACATTACTGAATTGCTGTATGAGTTCTAGTAATTTGGGGGTGGAGTCTTTTGGGTTTTCCACATAAAGTATCATGTCACCTGCCAAAAGAGAGAGTTTGACTTCTTCTTTGCAAATTTGAATACCTTTTATTTTGTTGTCTGATTGCTGTTGCTAGGACTTCTAGTACTATGTTGAACAATAGTGACGAGAGTGGGCATCCCTGACGTGTTCCTGATCTTAAGGGAAAGGCTCTCAGCTTTTCCCCAGTGAGGATGATATTCACTGTGGGTTTTTCATAGATGGATTTTATGAGCTTGAGGAATGTTCCCTCTATCCCTATACTCTGGAGAGTTTTAATCAGGAAAGGATGTTGTATTTTGTCAAATGCTTTTTCTGCATCAATTGAGAGGACCATATGGCTCTTCTCCCTCCTCTTATTAATGTGTTCTATCACATTGATTGATTTGTGAATGTTGAACCACACTTGCATCCTGGGGATAAATCCTACTTGGTTGTGGTGGATGATCCTTTTAATGTATTGTTGGATCCTATTAGCTAGGATTTTGTTGAGGATTCTGGAATCCATATTCATCAGGGATATCAGTCTGAAATTCTCCTTTTTGATGGGGTCACTGCCTGGTTTGGGAATTAAGGTAATGCTGGCCTCATAGAATGAGTCTGGAAGCATTCCTTCTGTTTCTATTTTTGGAAACAGCTTCAGGAGAATAGGTATTATTTCTTCTGTGAATGTTTGGTAGAATTCCCCAGGGAATCCATCAGGCCCTGGACT
>NW_027903143.1:0-236 GCF_054177405.1 Leptonychotes weddellii | reverse complement strand
TGGTACACCCAGGTTCATAGCAGCATTATTCACGATAGCCAAAAGCTGGAAGTAACCCAAGTGTCCATCGATGGATGCATGGATAAACAAAGTGTGTTATACACACAAAATGGTTTATTACTCAGCTTTATAAAGGCAGGAAATTCTGAAACATGGTACGACATGGATGGACCTTGAAGACATCATGCTAAGGGAAATAAGCCCATCGCAAAAGGAAAATACGGTGTGATTCCACT
>NW_027903142.1:0-236 GCF_054177405.1 Leptonychotes weddellii | reverse complement strand
TGCTAAGGTTCCAGAGACTTCTGTGGCTCAAACAGCAACACTGTCCACATTCTCTGTTTTCTTGTCTTTGGACATGCCTGGAGCTCTGCAGAGGAGGGACTGAGGAAGGGCCTCCAGGCTGAAAGCTAAGGAAGGAATGGCGCAGGAAGCTAATGGAAGGCGAAGGTCTTCCCTCTCCCCAGCCCCTGACCCAGGACAGGGGGGCACAGAAGGCAAGGATAAAGAATGTGCTGATG
>NW_027903141.1:0-236 GCF_054177405.1 Leptonychotes weddellii | reverse complement strand
TTAAATGACACACTGGACCAAATGGACTTCACAGACATATTCAGAACATTCCATCCCAAAGGAACAGAATACACATTCTTCTCTAGTGCCCATGGAACAGTCTCCAGAATAGATCATATCCTAGGTCACAAATCAGGTCTCCACCAGTACATTGGGATCATTCCCTGCATATTTTTAGACCACAGTGCTTTGAAGCTAGAACTCAATCACAAGAGGAAAGTCGGAAAGAACTCATA
>NW_027903140.1:0-236 GCF_054177405.1 Leptonychotes weddellii | reverse complement strand
TGGTACACCCAGGTTCATAGCAGCATTATTCACGATAGCCAAAAGCTGGAAGTAACCCAAGTGTCCATCGATGGATGCATGGATAAACAAAGTGTGTTATACACACAAAATGGTTTATTACTCAGCTTTATAAAGGCAGGAAATTCTGAAACATGGTACGACATGGATGGACCTTGAAGACATCATGCTAAGGGAAATATGCCCATCGCAAAAGGAAAATACGGTGTGATTCCACT
>NW_027903139.1:0-236 GCF_054177405.1 Leptonychotes weddellii | reverse complement strand
TCGACCATTCTCTAACACCATACACAAAGATAAACTCAAAATGGATGAAAGACGTCAATGTGAGACAGGAATCCATCAAAATCCTAGAGGAGAACATAGGCAGTAACCTCTTTGACATTTGCCACAGCAACTTCTTTCAAGATGCATCTCCAAAGTCTAGTGAAACAAAAGCAAAAATGAACTTTTGGGACTTCATCAAAATATAAAGCTTCTGCACAGCAAAGGAAACAGTCAAC
>NW_027903138.1:0-236 GCF_054177405.1 Leptonychotes weddellii | reverse complement strand
TAGACTGGATTCTATATTGGAAGAACAAAAGTACTATAAAGGACATTGGTGGTTAATTTTTTTTAAAAATTGGAATATGGATGGTAGACAATTATATCACTTAAATTTAATTAGATGATAATTGTGTTGTATTTATATAAGATAATATGCTATTCTAAGGAAATATACACTGAAGTATTTAAGGGTAAATGGATATGATGTATGCATCTCAATCTCAAGAGCTTCAGAAAAATAAG
>NW_027903137.1:0-236 GCF_054177405.1 Leptonychotes weddellii | reverse complement strand
GTAGATATCTGCCATATCTATAAAAGTTATAAATCAGTTGAGGAAGCTTAATCAAGATAGGTTCTGCCCTCCTGTTTTGACAAATCAGCTTTCATAATGAGATAGACAGATTGAATTTAGCATCCTCAGCCTCAGAGTTCCATGCTGGAGCACTGCAGTGTGGTTCAAGCCACTATCCATCACTATTCCACTCCCCTTCCTGTGGCCTATGGTCTGGTTTCTCCTCTTTTTAGCCC
>NW_027903136.1:0-236 GCF_054177405.1 Leptonychotes weddellii | reverse complement strand
TTGGCACCTTGTAAATTTTTAGTGCTGTGGTAGAAGATATCATTTGAAAAATTACACTTTCTAGATGTCTATTGCTGGTGTAAAGAAATTCAATATAGATTTTTATTGTTTAACCTTAAATTCAGCAAGTTTGCTTAACTCTCTTACTAGTTCTAATTATTTGTCTGTGAATTTTCCTGGATTTCCTACGTGAAAATTATAATCTGTGCTGGTAAGGACTCCTAGCTGAGCAGACG
>NW_027903135.1:0-236 GCF_054177405.1 Leptonychotes weddellii | reverse complement strand
TAAAATCAAAATAGTATGCCTAGGGCAATTATTCAACTACTCTGTTCTACATTTTAAAATGTACTATATATTTTTACACTGATCTTAGCCAAAAGGCCAAGAAGTGATTATATTTTTGATAATTTTTTAAAGATTGATTTATTGATTTATTTAGAGCATACACTTGTATCACACGTGGGGGAAGGGGGAGAGGGGAGAGAGAATCCCAAGTAGACTTCCCACTGACTGTGGCACCT
>NW_027903134.1:0-236 GCF_054177405.1 Leptonychotes weddellii | reverse complement strand
GTTAACAGAAACTGAGGATGGGCAGTAGCCAAGCTGCGGAAGTCAAAGCCTATTTAATACGTAGGACCTCAAACATGACCATGAGGGGCCTGCCATTGGAAGACAAGCTCCAAGGGAAAAGACCATGTGTTTGTCTTATTCACCGTTATTCCCCAAGGGCTGCCATGGTGCCTGACACATAGTAAGACCTTCCTGAGTACGAACTGACTGACTTATTGAATGACTGACTGACTGAC
>NW_027903133.1:0-1494 GCF_054177405.1 Leptonychotes weddellii | reverse complement strand
CATATGGTTCTTCTCGCTCCTCTTATTAATGTGTTCTATCACATTGATTGATTTGCGAATGTTGAACCACTCTTGCATCCCGGGGATAAATCCCCCTTTGTCGAGGTGGATGATCCTTTTAATGTATTGTTGGATCCTATTAGCTAGGATTTTGTTGAGAATTTTGGAATCCATATTCATCAGGGATATCAGTCTGAAATTCTCCTTTTTGATGGGTTCTTTGCCTGGCTTGGGGATTAAGGTAATGCTGGCTTCATAGAATGAGTCTGGAAGCTTTCCTTCTGTTTCTATTTTTTGAAACAGCTTCAGGAGAATGGGTACTATTTCTTCTTTGAATGGTTGGTAGAATTCCCCAGGGAATCCATCAGGCCCTGGACTCTTGTTTTTTGGGAGGTTTTTGATCACTGCTTCAATCTCATTACTGGTTATTGGCCTATTCAGGTTGTCAATTTCTTCCTGTTTCAGTCTTGGGAGTTTATAGCTTTCCAGGAAGGCCTCCATTTCATCCAGATTGCTCAGTTTATTGGCATATAGTTGTTGATAATAATTTCTAATAATTGTTTCTATTTCCTAGGTTTAGTTGTGATCTAGAAAATCTGCATTCCCTTTCATTCATAATTTTATTAATTTGGGTCCTTTCTCTTTTCTTTGGATAAGTCTGGCCAGTGGTTTATCGATCTTATTAATTCTTTCAAAGAACCAGCTTCTAGTTTTGTTGATCCGATCTGCTGTGTTTCTGGTTTCTGATTCATTGGTCTCTGCTCTAATCTTAATTATTTCTCTTCTAATGTGTGGCTTAGGCATTGTTTGTTGCTTTTTCTCTAGTTCTTTAAGGTGAAGAGTTAGTTGGTGAATTCGGGATTTTTCTATTTTTTTGAGTGAGGCTTCAATGGCTGTGTATTTCCCCATTATGACTGCCTTTGCAGTATCCCATAGGTTTTGGACCAATGTATTTTCATTCTCATTGCTTCCATGAGCTGTTTAAGTTCTTTGATTTCTTGGTTGACCCAAACATTCTTGAGCAGAGTGGTCTTTAGCTTCCAAGTGTTTGAATTTCTGCCAAATTTTTTCTTGTGATTGAGTTCCAGTTATGGTCTGAGAACATGCAGGGAATAATCTCAATCTTTTGGTATCAGTTGAGACCTGATTTGTGACCCAGTATATGGTCTATTCTGGAGAAAGTTCCATGTGTGCTCGAGAAGAATGGGTATTCTGTTGTTTTAGGGTGGAATGTACTGTATATATCTATGAGGTCCATCTGGTCCATTGTGTCATTCAAAGTTCTTGTTTCTTTGTTGATTTTCTGCTTAGATGATCTGTCTATTGCTGAGCGAGAGTGGAGTATTGAGGTCTCCTACAATTAATGTATTGTTATCAATGTGACTCTTTATTTTGGTTAACAGTTGGCTTATGTAGATGGCTGCTCCCATGTTGGGGGCATAGATATTTACAGTTGTTAGATCTTCTTGTTGGATAGACCCTTTAAGAATGATA
>NW_027903132.1:0-236 GCF_054177405.1 Leptonychotes weddellii | reverse complement strand
TTTATGATTTTATTAATTTGGGTCCTTTCTCTTTTTGGGGGGGGATAAGTCTAGCCTGTTTATAGCAATGTCCGCAATAGCCAAACTGTGGAAGGAGCTGAGATGCCCTTCAACAGACGAATGGATAGAGAAGATATGGTTCATATATACAATGGACTATTACTCAGCCATCAGAAAGGATGAATACCCACCATTTGCATTGACATGGATGGAACTGGAGGAGATTATGCTGAGTG
>NW_027903131.1:0-236 GCF_054177405.1 Leptonychotes weddellii | reverse complement strand
TGGTACACCCAGGTTCATAGCAGCATTATTCACGATGGCCAAAAGCTGGAAGTAACCCAAGTGTCCATCGATGGATGCATGGATAAACAAAGTGTGTTATACACACAAAATGGTTTATTACTCAGCTTTATAAAGGCAGGAAATTCTGAAACATGGTACGACATGGATGGACCTTGAAGACATCATGCTAAGGGAAATAAGCCCATCGCAAAAGGAAAATACGGTGTGATTCCACT
>NW_027903130.1:0-236 GCF_054177405.1 Leptonychotes weddellii | reverse complement strand
CTTATCAAACTCAACACTCAAAGAACAAATACTCCAATCAAGAAATGGGCAGAAGACATGAACAGACATTTTTCCAAAGAAGACATCCAAATGGCCAACAGACACATGAAAAAGTGCTCAACATCGCTCGGCGTCAGGGAAATCCACATCAAAACCTCAATGAGATATCACCTCACACCAGTCAGAATGGCTAAAATTAACAAGTCAGGAAACGACAGATGTTGACGAGGATGAGG
>NW_027903129.1:0-236 GCF_054177405.1 Leptonychotes weddellii | reverse complement strand
GTGTATATATGGTCTTGCTCCATTACTTTCATTGCCAGGACCTTGGCTATTTATCCGTCTTTCCAAAAAGCCCATTTATGGCTTTATTTGTCTGTTTTTATCCTTACTGATTTCATCTTCTATTTTCCTTAGCTTAATTTTTAATTTTTCAAGATTCTCAAATAGAAAGCCTGTTTTTTTTGTCTGTTTGGTTTTTTTTTATTCTTATGTTAATCCCCATACATTACATCATTAGT
>NW_027903128.1:0-236 GCF_054177405.1 Leptonychotes weddellii | reverse complement strand
CTGGGATCGAGTCCCGCATCGGGCTCCCTGCTCTGCGGGGAGCCTGCTTCTCCCTCTCCCACTCCCCCTGCTTGTGTTCCCTCTCTCGCTGTGTCTCTCTCTGTCAAATAAATAAATAAAATCTTTAAAAAAAAAAAAAGAAAAGAAAAGAAACCCCATGAGACCGGAGACATTGTCATTCATATGCCTGGGAATACCAGGCAATCAACTGATAACTTATTGAAAGAATAAATGGT
>NW_027903127.1:0-236 GCF_054177405.1 Leptonychotes weddellii | reverse complement strand
TCCCGTCTTTGCCTTACCTCGACCTCTGCCCTCTACCCTCTGCCCCACTCCAGCTCCCTACTCGAAGCCCAGCATGACCCTGGAGCCCAACAAGGACCTGCGGCCTGGGGACATGGTGACCATCACGTGCTCCAGCTACCGGGGCTATCCGGAGGCCGAGGTGTTCTGGCAGGACGGGCAGGGCGCCCCCTTGACGGGCAACGTGACCACGTCGCAGATGGCCAACGAGCAGGGCC
>NW_027903126.1:0-236 GCF_054177405.1 Leptonychotes weddellii | reverse complement strand
TGGTACACCCAGGTTCATAGCAGCATTATTCACGATGGCCAAAAGCTGGAAGTAACCCAAGTGTCCATCGATGGATGCATGGATAAACAAAGTGTGTTATACACACAAAATGGTTTATTACTCAGCTTTATAAAGGCAGGAAATTCTGAAACATGGTACGACATGGATGGACCTTGAAGACATCATGCTAAGGGAAATATGCCCATCGCAAAAGGAAAATACGGTGTGATTCCACT
>NW_027903125.1:0-236 GCF_054177405.1 Leptonychotes weddellii | reverse complement strand
GTCCATAGTCTCTCATGGTTCGTCTCCCCCTCCAATTACCCCCCCTTCATTTTACCCTTCCTACTATCTTCTTCTTTTTTTTAACATATAATGTATTTTTTGTTTCAGAGGTACAGATCTGTGATTCAAGAGTCTTACACAATTCACAGCGCTCACCACAGCACATACCCTCCCCAATGTCTATCACCCAGCCACCCCAGCCCTCCCACCCCCCACCACTCCAGCAACCCCCAGTT
>NW_027903124.1:0-236 GCF_054177405.1 Leptonychotes weddellii | reverse complement strand
GTTAACAGAAACTGAGGATGGGCAGTAGCCAAGCTGTGGAAGTCAAAGCCTATTTAATACGTAGGACCTCAAACATGACCATGAGGGGCCTGCCATTGGAAGACAAGCTCCAAGGGAAAAGACCATGTGTTTGTCTTATTCACCGTTATTCCCCAAGGGCTGCCATGGTGCCTGACACATAGTAAGACCTTCCTGAGTACGAACTGACTGACTTATTGAATGACTGACTGACTGAC
>NW_027903123.1:0-236 GCF_054177405.1 Leptonychotes weddellii | reverse complement strand
TTACCTCTTTTCCACACACTCTTTCAATCTCATGAGTTCCCTGGAGAGTATCTCCATTGTATAAATTACAAAGAAAGGTGTATTAAACTTTTCTACTTTTTGTGAAAAATATAAGTAAGCTTTTGCCCAAATTGCCTACAAGTGTTTATTGCATTCTTCTTTGTAAATGTATGCCTTTTGTAGACCCTTCACACAGACAGCACTGTTGATCAAAAACATAGTAGTAAGGGTTAATT
>NW_027903122.1:0-1494 GCF_054177405.1 Leptonychotes weddellii | reverse complement strand
GCCACTTTACTGAATTCCTGTATGAGTTCTAGCAGTTTTGGGGTGGAGTCTTTTGAGTTTTCCACATAAAGTATCATATCATCTGCAAAGAGTGAGAATTTGACTTCTTCTTTGCCAATTCGAATGCCTTTTATTCCTTTTTGTTGTCTGATTGCTGTGGCTAGGACTTCTAGTACTATGTTGAACAGCAGTGGTGATAGTGGACATCCCTTCCATGTTCCTGACCTTAGGGGGAAAGCTCTCAGTTTTTCCCCATTGAGAATGATATTCGCTGTGGGTTTTTCATAGATGGCTTTTATGATATTGAGGTACGTACTCTCCATCCCTACACTCTGAAGAGTTTTAATCAAGAAAGGATGCTGTACTTTGTCAAATGCTTTTTCTGCATCTATCGAGAGGATCATATGGTTCTTGTTCTTTCTTTTATTAATTTATTAATGTGCTGTATTACGTTAATTGATTGATTGGTGTTGAACCAAACTTGCAGCCCAGGAATAAATTCCACTTGGTTGTGGTGAATAATCCTTTTAATGTACTGTTGGATCCTATTGGCTAGTATTTTGGTGAGAATTTTTGCATCCATGTTCCTCAGGGATATTGGTCTGTAGTTCTCCTTTTTGATGGGGTCTTTGTCTGGTTTTGGGATCAAAGTAATGGTGGCCTCATAAAATGAGTTTGGAAGTTTTCCTTCCATTTTTATTTTTTGGAACGGTTTCAGAAGAATAAGTATTAATTCTTCTTTAAATGTTTGGTAGAGGGGCCCCTGGGTGGCTCAGTGGTTAAGCATCTGCCTTCAGCTCAGGGTCCTGGGATCAAGCCCCACGTCAGGGTCTCTGCTCAGTGGGAAGCCTGCTTCTCCCTCTCCCACTACCCCCTGCTTGTATTCCCTCTTTTGCCGTCTCTCTCTCTCTCTGTTAAAATAAATAAATAAAATCTTAAAGAAAAAAAAGGTTTGGTAGAATTCCCCTGGGAAGCCATCTGGCCCTGGGCTCTTGTTTGTTGGGAGATTTTTGATTCTGCTTCAATTTCCTTAGTGGTTATAAGCCTGTTCAGGTTTTCTGTTTCTTCCTGGTTCAGTTTTGGTAGTGGATACATCTCTAGGAATGCATCCATTTCTTCCAGATTATCTAATTTCTTGGCATATAGTTGCTCATAATATGTTCTTATAATTGTTTGTATTTCTTTGGTGTTGCTTGTGATCTCTCCTCTTTCATTCATGATTTTATTGATTTGGGTCATTTCTCTTTTCTTTTGGATAAGTCTGGCTGCGGGTTTATCAATCTTATTAATTCTTTCAAAGAACCAGCTCCTAGTTTCGTTGATCTTTTTTACTGTTCTTTTGGTTTCTATTTCATTGATTTCTGCTCTGATCTTTATTATTTCTCTTCTCCTACTGGGTTTAGGCTTTATTTGCTGTTCTTTCTCCAGCTCCTTTAGGTGTAGGGTTAGGTTGTGTATTTGAGACCTTTCTTGTTTCTGAGAAAGGCTTGTATT
>NW_027903121.1:0-12898 GCF_054177405.1 Leptonychotes weddellii | reverse complement strand
CTGACTGGTGTGAGGTGGTATCTCATTGAGGTTTTGATTTGGATTTCCCTGATGCCGAGCGATGTTGAGCACTTTTTCATGTGTCTCTTGGCCATTTGGATGTCTTCTTTGGAAAAATGTCTGTTCATGTCTTCTGCCCATACATTTAATACCTTATATAATCATCAAGTTGTATTTTTACCAGCTGCTTTGAAATCTATGCACATTTCTTTCCTAATTCTCCTGCGATTGATATGAAACCAGCCCATTTCAGTTGTCATCATGAGGAATAAACCAGAAGAGAGGAATGATGGGGGGCAACTGATTGGACATTTACTCTTCCAGTACAGTATGTCTAAATGGACAGTTCTACCATGATGGTTTTTCCCGTTCCTCCTGAATTTGCGGGAGGGGGCAGAAGGAATGTTTCCATTGGTGAAATAGTGCTACTGCCTGCCATGTGGTACATCCTACCATCAATTATTACTAAAAAGAAAACCAGAGACCTGGATTGTTACTGGCCAAAGTATGTGCTATTGTGGGCATTTCCTTTCTTGTTTTGCTTTATGAAAATTATATGCCTCATAGGAAGAAACCAAACAGTTTATATAATTGAAACCTCATTAGTAGATTTTACATTTTATTTACCAAAATGCTAATAATCTATGTTTGAAAAATTAAACATTGAACCACTAACAAATCAGAACTAAATAAATAATTCCGTTGTTGGATTACCACTGATATATCAGAAATCTTTCTTTTTCTTTTTTTTTAAGATTTTTATTTATTTATTAGAGAGAGAACACGAGAGCACAAGCAGGGAGGAGGTGCAGAGGGAGAGGGAGAAGCAGACTGAGCAGGGAGCCTGATGCGGGACTCAATCCCAGGACCCTAGGATCATGACCTGAGCCGAAGGCAGCCGCTTAACCAACTGAGCCACCCAGGCACCCAAGACCTTTCTTTTTTAAAAAGAGCACATTTTAGAAATAATTTAATAATACAGTTTAAATTTAAAAATGTGATTTAGAGAGAGAAATTATCTAGGGAAGATTTAAGTTATGTACAATAAAAATTACATTTCATATGGAAGCTCCACCTTCCAGACAATGAAATATTTACATCCCACGATTTTTCTCTGTGTGGAATTTTTTAGTAGATACTCTGAGGTTACAAAATAGAAAAAGAATGCTCCGTCCTTGGGGAATTTACAGTTTAATGTGGAATAAATAAACTGTGTGGTAGAAATCTAAATGACAAAAACTAAACAGTTTATGAAGAGAAAATTCAACTACGCAGGGAGGTGGTAGACTTGCTAGGATCAAAGTCCTCTGTGGCTGAATTTTGGTTAATGGGGTACCCATCATTTATTTGTGCCCCGCCTTTTTTTAATAATTGCCTTTCATCCAGCAAAGTGGAATCATTTGTTCTCTTTAGAGATTATCTGTGAGGCACCATCCAAATTGACAACTCTCCAGCAGCAATTATATGAATTCTAGCACAGGTTATCTGTGTACTTGCAGCACAGGGCAAAAAGAAGAATGATGTTTTAGAACTCCATTAATTTCATGACATGATACATGGTAGATGAGCACCATAATCAACATCATAGTTCTTTGGAACTATGAAATATCTCTTGAACTTAATAGAAATTTAGGGTATAAAAAGAAGATAAGCATCTAGAGAAAGAGAGAGAAAGAACTTGTCACGTGCTAGGGTAATTTTTTTTTTTTTTGAGAAAAAAAAATATATAACCAGGTCAACATGTTTTTTTTTTTATTTTTATTTTTTTAAAAGATTTTATTTATTTATTTGAGAGAGAATGAGATAGAGAGAGAGCACATGAGAGGGGGGAGGGTCAGAGGGAGAAGCAGACTCCCTGCCGAGCAGGGAGCCCGATGCGGGACTCTATCCAGGGACTCCAGGATCATGACCTGAGCCGAAGGCAGTCGCTTAACCAACTGAACCACCCAGGCGCCCCAGGTCAACATGTTTTGTTACTGTTTAATTCCTGTATATCTGTCAACCCAGCAAGATCTCAAATTTCTTTCTTTTTTTTTTTTTTTTAAAGATTTTATTTATTTTTTGACAGAGAGAGACAACGAGAGAGGGAACACAAGCAGGGGGAGTGGGAGAGGGAGTAGCAGGCTTTCCGCGGAGCAGGGAGCCCAACGCGGGGGACCCTGGGATCATGACCTGAGCCGAAGGCAGACGCTTAATGACTGAGCCACTCAGGCGCCCCAAGATCTCAAATTTCTAAGGTAGTGACTACCTCAGATTCAAATTCAGCAGACACCTGAGCTGGGTGTCTTTCCTGGTCTCTCCATCACGTCACTAGGCCAAGTGCGCCTCCTCTGTGTTCCAAACAGCATTGTATATTATTTCTATCAATTGTATCAACACCACTATAGATGCATTGAAACATCTATATAGATCCCAATTGAAATGTACTTTTTCCATGTTTGCTCTCCTATATTGCTAAAAATACAAGCTTCTCAAACTAGTAACTTTGCCTTATTCAGTACCTGGTACCTAGAAGGCTCTAAGTAAACTGAAGGCTGAGCAAACTGAATCCTTACAAACAACAACATAGACACTCAGCGTGAAATACTGGCCAGGCACAAGAATGATAAGACCTAAGACATAGTGATAGACATGATTCAGGTATATTATTATTTGAACAAACTTGATTCTAATATTTACCCCCCAAATATATAGTTGAAAAGACCCAAATTGTAATCTTTCTAATGCATGTGACATTAGTTTAGTATTTGTCATGTTCTGTATTTCTTTTGTATCCCCTTGAACATTTTTTTTAAGTTTATTTATTTATTAATTTTTAAGTAAATTCTACACCCAACGTGGGACTTGAACTCATGACCCCGAGATCAAGAATCTCATGCTTTTCCGACTGAGCCAGCTAGGTGCCCCTCCCCTTGAGCATTTAATACATTTTATTACTATCTGATTTAAAGTTGAAGGTAGATAAATGAAAGCTGAACAAAAAACAAAAAGAAGGTCTTAGTAAATGGTAGGAACTTGTTATCTTGAATCTAGGAATATAAGACTGGATCTTACTTGAAAAGTAGGAGTTTGTAAACATAGTTAAGAATAGGTAGAAATTTTGGAAGGAATCAACTGGTGTGCCCAAGCAGAGCTAGCAACATCCAGTGTATATTGCAAGGATGGCCCCCACAGGGAGGAGGACTGTTAAAAGAGTGGGATAGCTCACTATTTTAAAGGAAAATTTCATTCAAAGAGCCTCATGATTGATCTCATTTTCATTTTGATTTACTAGAGGCATATGGTGGGCATATCAACAGTACCCTTCAAATCAAAATGCATCATCATTTAGAAATTTCTGAAGGAGAAATAGTCTGTGACTGCACTCTCTGAGAACCATCTGCTCATCTACCTACGTCCCTTAGAACTGAAGCTTTAGGATATACTTCAAAACCTTTTCCTTTGTTTCTTGCTATATAATGTGTGTGACTGAAATGTTACTGCATTTGATTTTTTTTTGTGTAAAACAAGATTCAATCACTGTTTAAAAAAAGAGAATGAGATGACTTTACTTGACGATTTAAAGAAAAGCCTTCTCTCTAATATATTTATGACATCTAAAATGCCTTTTGTCCTCAGGGTAGCACTGTAGTTCTTTGGTGCTTGAGTCGATAATGTATTTAACACTGCACCTACAAGGAAAATTACAGTTTTTAAACTGTTTATTCCAAGTGCTTTCAAAATGAAGACACTACAAAAGTGGTAAAAGTATGTTGTTGAAAAAAAACGAGGTAGGAGATGATTAATTCCTTAAAGATCAAGAATATTATAAATTCAAATGATCCCACTCATTATCAATATGGAGTCCCTTTACAGGTGTGCATATTGTAATGTGTTCTTGAAATGAGATAGATAATGACTTTGTAACATCAACTATTCACACTTTCAGCTGCTAACTTTTTTGGATGTGAAATGTATTTATTTTATTGTGTGGTAATATATATCAAGAATACAATGAAATTTTAAATCTTGTCATATTCAGGTTTTTATAGTACTTTATGCATTTTTAAGAATTTTGTGAACCAATTTTGTAAAATAATTTGTCTTGCAAAAAAAATGTGTTTGCATCATGTGTTCTATGTAGCAGTTGCTCAATAATTTTCTTTGAATTGAATTAAGTTATATCCACAGTTGCTTAATGAAAAGAGCACTTAATTAATTAATTAATTAATTTCTTTTTAAGATTTTATTTATTTATTTGAGACAGAGAATGAGATAGAGCATGAGAGGGTCAGAGGGAGAAGCAGACTCCCTGCCGAGCAGGGAGCCCGATGCGGGACTCGATCCAGGGACTCCAGGATCATGACCTGAGCCGAAGGCAGTCGCTTAACCAACTGAGCCACCCAGGCACCCAAGAGCACTTAATTTATAATCTATAGGTCTCGTGATTTTCCTGTCCTTCTGTTGCCTCAGTTGTGAAATGGGGATAATACCTCACAACGCTGGTTGAAGGATCAATGTTTATGAATAAAACACTCCTAACACATGACAAATGGGAGATACATACTATATCATGGCTATTATTATTATCTAAGTGGCTTATTACTGAAGTAATAAAAGAAAGTTTTCATGTAATTATATCAAAGATAGTTCTGGGACATAGACTCTGAGAAAGCATTATAGTGAGGACATAGAGAATTTAGGAAAATAAGAAGAATATGTAAACAAAATTTGAAGAAAACTATGAAAATATATTACCATATACAATTATATCTGTCCATACATCGAATCACTATCTTTTAAAAAATACACAATAGGGATGCCTGGGTGGCTCAGTCAGTTAAGTGTCTGCCTTTGGCTCAGGTCATGATCCCGGGGTGCTGGGATCGAGTTCCCCATTGGGCTCCTTGCTCAGTGGGGAACCTGCTTCTCCCTCTGCCTCTGCCGCTCCCCCTGCTTGTGCTCTCTGTCTCTCTCTCTCTGACAAATAAATAAATAAAATCTTTTTTTTTTTAAGATTTTATTTATTTATTTGACAGAGACACAGCGAGAGAGGGAACACAAACAGGGGAGATGGGAGAGGGAGAAGCAGGCTTCCCGCAGAGGAGGGAGCCTGATAAGGGACTCTATCCCAGGACCCCAGGATCATGACCTGAGCCACAGGCAGACACTTAACTGAGCTATCCAGGCACCCCACAAATAAAAACTTTTAAAACCATATTTACCCACCATGGTTTGGAAATTGAAAAAAAAAAAATTAAAGTTGAAACTGTAGTGATTAAATAAACAATTTAAAAATGGCTCATGTAGGTAGCTGGGGAAAAAAAACTTGTAAAAACTCAAAAGTATAAAAGTAAAGCCCAGTTATCTAGAATTCTGAGGTGCTAGTACATTTTTGATTAAGCACTTATAGCTTTTTCTATTCCTCCACTCTGCCTAGCTGCCATTTCTCAACTATGGAAAGGATTGGAAGTCTGTCAGAGCTCTTGCCCGTAGCACAAAAGTCATTTGAAGAAGATGATGGCAGGCTAGACACATAAAGAAAAAGTGAAGGTGATAGGCCTCAATTCAGGACTATCAGCATATTCACGATGATGGAGGTATGGGCCAAGCCTTATTACAGGTGAAGGATGGTGATGTGTGAACTCATGGGGTTAACAAGCTACTTCACACACAGGGAGGGATAATACTTCTTCCTACCGGTCTACATGGCAAATACAGTGTATGTAAGGCTGCAGTGACAATTTATTTCAGTGGCCTTAAAGAATATATGTACCATAGATTTAATGTGTAAAATTAAGAGCAGTGTATATTAAATATATTTTAGGAACCTGTGATTTTGTGACCAAAGATCTGAATGATACTCAGAAACAGATCCCAAGTTTTTTCTACAGGACCATGATAAACATCTGGAGAGTTGGCTAAATTTGTCAATATTCATCTGTCTAATATTTTAGGAATAGTCAATATTTCAATAATAGTTTTATTTGCTTTTTCATAGCTCCAGATTCAGTATTGTTTGTTGCCTTGTTTTGTCCTCTAAGTCTACTTTTTTTCTTGCCATTTGCAGGAATCACATTTAGAGGTTTAGAGTTTAGCAGTTGTGATATCTTGCTGTTGAATTAGAATTGTCCGTTAATGGCATGTCTGCTGCAGTACATGGGGCACTATTTTCATAGCATGAGTGCTACTTGCCTCTGAATGGTTTTCTGTTACAAGATTTTCGTTTATAAGACTATTTTACTTTGGCTTCTGAATATGCTGACATCCTTCACTTTTGCCCTTGGTTATAACACCCTTTATTTTTGAACATTTAAAAAAGCTCCCAAATCTTTAACAGTAATAAAGGCATTTGCTATTTTAATTAATACGGACAAAATAAAAACAAAGGGAATCCCTTTGTTTTGTCATTTGATGATTAACCATACAACACAGAAAAGTTAATTTGCTTTTCTAAGAAAAATTATGGTGGCATCTTTGGTACACATTACTACCCGTAAAGGTTTGAGCTTTTGAATCCTCCACAGTAAATGACTTTTAAAATGCATAACCTCAGAATGTCCTAAGAAGCTTTCAGCTTTATAGTTATTTCATTATAGAGTACCTGTATAATAAATTCTAGGAAGATGGGACTAACTGGGGAAGTGGCGTTCTACACTCTATAAACACTTCCTTCATCTTGTCCCTTTGCAGTGACTCTCAGCAGAAAGGCTTTCTCTTTTGTGGCCTTGTTGGTACAGTGGGGCACTAAGTGATACCAGATTAGCAACTGGGGAACGACTTCGTAAAACTGTTTATGGAAGTGAATTTGCAGAGTTCAAGGCTGTGGTTTTTTCCTTCTAAAATCACCTAGCAACTTTAGATTCTGGTGGAAGTTGGAGTTTATTTTACAAAACACGAAAAAGCTTTTAAACCAACATTTCTGAGGTAAATCTGTAGCAAAAGTGAGGCCACCTGCTGTTAAGAAAAGTGCTTACACATTCAGCACATTTCTGTCCCCAATAGAGGGTACTGCTGAGTAAAACACGGCCATTATTGTTCATATCCTGTAGGTGGCAGCAGTTCCCGCAGTTTCAGGGCATAACAATGGCTTGATCTGTGGGTCTAAGAATAAAGCTGTCATGAACTCATGGGATCCTTACACTGTAAGGGCTCTTCTTTGGAATGTGATACATGAGAAAATTACTGTTAGTTAAGTTCCATTTTATATTTTAAATCGTGTCCCCAAACAACTGTTCCCAGACTTAATTTTACATTATGTTACATTATGAAGTATAAATCTTTAAGTAATCTGAGGGAAAGACATGACAGGAACTTTTTTTTACCTTTTCCTTACCCCTCCCCCCCCTCCCCCCTAATTACAAGAATAATTCATTGTTAATTTTTACTGCCGTGGCAATCTTGGGAAGGAAATCCTACTTGCTATACAAGCATAATTTTCCTCGTGTTCAGGAGCTGAGTGGTTAATGGTTTAATGTTGTCATTCAACTTCTAGGAGGCTTTGAACCAAATTGTAGCACCTATAAAAGAGTGATTTTGTAACTGTCTTTAATAAAAAGGAGTTTTGAATAATACTGTGATTTCCTGTTAGTCGACTCAGAACTCAGCAAGTAAGTGCTCTTAGAGTGATTCAATCACCTACTGCTCTGAGAAGAGGCAGTCATTATCAGTGTGGCTGGTCACACAAATACACACACACACACGCCCCTCCACCTGTCCAAAATAAACCCACATTAGGTATAAAGATTGTTATTCATTTAATTGTAATGGTCAGTGATTATTTAAAAACAATTTTCCCTGCCTATTATTTTGTTTAGATCAGAGTTGCAAAATCCTAAATGAAACTAGTTTTTGGTTCAAGTTAAAATAGAGGTAAGCCTGCTTCTGAAATGTTTATTGAGAAATTCAGCAACTTTGGCTTATTGTTCAAATTAGTTATCCAGAACTTAAAAATGATAATTTATTCAAATTAACATCAAAGTCTGGGAATCCCATCTTTTTTTAATTTAGGAAAGACTAAGTTTTCTGTATTTATCATTTGAGATAGCAGAATAGTAAATTAACTGCACTGTATAAGTATCCTAATATATTTTGAAGGGAATAGGTTAAACTTATTCTTCTGCAGCTGATCTATTTTTATTAATTAGATACCTTTTAGCTCTATTGAATTTAGTTTTTGGGATTAATCTGCTTCTGTTAAGTAAATATATTATTCAACTCTTAAAACATACAGATTTATATGCATTGTGCATATACAGAGACATGCATATGTACATTCTTGCAGATAAAGGAAATGTAGCTTTATGAGGTATGGCATATTTGGATCATATCAGAGATATATGCCTATATTGTTCATCTATATATCAAAACATTTATTTATCTGTATATTCAGAATGGTGTTTTTCATAAAGAATGATGAGTGTTACATACACCTACATATCCCATTTGATGGGTATGAAAGGAAATAATTATAAAAGCAAAAAAGTTTGCTAAGAACCTTCCATGATCTGAATATTTTGTGTGTGTATCATCTGCCACTTAACAAACCTATCTATGTTGTTTTTTAAAGCAGATCCTAGCAGCAAAAATACAAATCAATTTATTTTTGAATACTTTTACTATTATATGCTCATATAAAACCTATTTTTGATGGCAAAACAATTTAATTATGTGCAAATATATTTCTTTTGTCCTTGTTGTTTTTAGCATGTTTAAAATAGCTAGCTACATAGCAATGATCCATCATTTAAGACAAGGCTCTCTTGGTTATCTGGGAGCATTGTGGCCTCTCTAAAAATATTTCAGGCAGATGTACACCAAGATACTACAAGATACATTCCATTTTTTTTGCAATTCTTTTTTTTAGAAATTTATGTTAAAATCAATACCAATTTGTTAGTTTCTCATATAAATTGTGAACATGTAAAGGTGATCACTTTGCTCTAGTTCATAAATTTTATGAAGTATTTTAATGAAATAATTTTTGTCCTTCAATGAATTTATATTGCTATTTAATAAGATATTCCCTACTATTAATGTTGATTTTTACTTTTTGGAAGTAAAGTTATTTTGATGAATGAAAAAGCTTTCGATGAGTCAGATACTGTGAATTCTTGGAGTTGTTTTCAGCAGCTAAGATGTATATAGGTTTTAAAAATATAATAAAAAATATTTTAGACATCATAAATGTGGAAAAGGAAAATGAGCTCTTTGGTTAAGCTTGAATGGTTTAGACTCATTTAATCCCATATTTTAGCATTTCTTTTTAATTCCTTATAATTAAAATTCTTTTTGATTTATTTAAAAATGATTTTATATTTTATTTCCCCATATTCAATAATAGTAAACTTTAATATTAGTAAAATATCACCTAAAAAAGATGTTCATAGAAATTACTTAACATTTGAAAAGACAGGATAAGATTAACTCACATATGTTAAGGGGAATTTTAGGGCTTACAGAATAGTGTAATACACTGATAGGGAAAGATTTTTAAGAGAGGAAGCACAGTGACTGATATGTCTGGCTTTGAGAAAGCAGCAGATACAATAAGCCCTTGATTCTAAGTAATGGTTGGTGAATGGAATTTCTCATTAATTGAATTTTTCTGTTTAACCAATTTCCATGTGTATATACTGTACCTGTGACCAGTTTTATAATCATTAGAATATAATAACATAAACAACTTTAAACACATACTAAAAATAATCCCTTCTAAAAATATTATTCAGGAGGCCCATTGTGATCTTTAGTCTCATTGATTACAATCATGAGCATCTATTGCTATTTTAGAGCCCTGTTTTATGGGGAAAGAATTTGATAGTGATTGAATTTTCTAGTTGCTTGGGTTACAAATAAATGAGAGTTTGTTAATATTAATTCTGTAAATTTAAGTAAGGATATTTATTATAAACATTTAGCTAAAATATTATTATATAAGCATAGTTATTTTCTGAGTCATATGATTTAAAATAAGAGGACCTCAAGAACCTTTTTCTCTGTGTGGCTTTCTACAAATTCCTGGACTCTCAAAATGGACTCTCAAATTCCTGGACTCTATTATTTACCCTAGGAGAGCCCTGTTCTTTCACAGGTCTGATGCTATATAGAATCCCCATTGGGTATTACTAATGAGCATGCATTTTTCTGTATAGGGTAGAATGATTGTTAGAAAGCTCAGTTAGTGTCATAAACATGTCAGGTATTCCAGTATATGGGAGAATTCTTCTCTCCCTTCATGGATGGCACATTGTCTCCATGTGTATCTGGTTCCATGACCCATAAAAGGGACCTTCCAAGCCATGGGCATATAAAATTAGGCTCTGCTTAAAGTTAACATTTTTAAAGGTACCACCTATATCATAAAGAATTATGGTATTAGTGCTCTAGTTTTGAATGGTCTCAAATCAAATCAACAAGTAAGCATAGCACACATGCTGTGGGCAAGACATGCTTACACGGTATGAAAACACAGTGAAGACTCCTGCAACTGACATTTTCCCCTTCAGGCCTGACTGACCAGCCCCATCTACTCTCTCACCTAAGTGGGTATACCACCCTCAACCAGTATGAGGAGAATGAAACCCAATGTGAAATTTAGTTTCCCTACTTGACATTTAAAGTCAACTTCCCATTCAATTTAAGTATTTTTCTTAGTCTCCCTTATGTCCTTTCAGAAAAACAATGATGAGATAAAAATTAATTACTCATGAATTCACACAATTATTGCATTTTACTATTTTTACTGTGTAGGGATCCAACAGTCCCTGTCCTGAAGTCCTTTGTAGTTTAATGGACTGTACTAGCCTTAAAATCATCACTTGGTTAATAATAGGTGAAACATAGGCAATACAATTGCTCTCTTATGTAGAGAAAGTCTATATATGAGTAGTTATAAATACTTGATGGTACAGCTCAAACTGGAATCCTAGATTCTTGACTTCTAGGTTTACACTGTTGTACTTCTAAAGTTTGCCTGTAAGTTGGGCATTGAGAATTCAAAGCTGTAAGAACAAGGGCATCTGGCAGTCTCAGTTGGTAGAGCATGTGACTCTTGATCTCAGGGCCATGAGTTCAAGCCCCATGTTGGGTGTAGAGATTACTAAAAAATTAAGTAAACTTAAAAAAAAAACAAAACTTATCAGAAGTTCTAAGGGAAAATAACACTGTTGCAGTTCCCATAATAATATAAAACAAAAATGATTATGTGAAAAATTATTCATTTAAAAAACTGATATTCAGGGCATATAGATGGCTCAGTTGGTTAAGTGTCTGACTTGATTTTGGTTCAGGTCATGATCTCAGGGTTGTGAGATTGAGCCCTGTGACCAGCTCTGCACTGGGCGTAGGGCCTGCTTAAAATTCTCTCTCCCTCTGCCCGAAAAGGGGAAAAAAAACCCCAAAACCTGATATTCAAGTAAAACTGGATTTATTTATTTATTTATTTATTTATTTATTTATTTATGTTTTAAGATTTTATTTATTTATTTGAGAGAGCAAGAGTCAGAGAGAACACTGGCTGGGTGAAGGGCAGAGGGAGAAGCAGACTCCCCGCTGAGCAGGAATCCTGATGCGGGGCTCACTCCTGGTACTCCAGGATCATGACCTGAGCCGAAGGCAGACACTTAACCAACTGACTCACCCAGGCATCCCGTAAAACTGAATTTAATTAAAAGAAGAGTAATCTGCCTGGTGCTGGGTATTAAAGAGGGCACATATTAAATGGAGCACTGGGTGTTAGACACAAACAATGAATCATGGAACACTACACCAAAAACTAATGATGTAATGTATGGTGATTAACATAACATAATAAAATAAAATAAAAAAAAAGAAGAGTAATCCCAGAAAACCCTTTGCCTTCTAAAAATTTTTTTTTTTTTTAATAGAGAGAGAGAGAAAGAGAGAGCGTGTGAGTGGGTTGGGGAGGGGTAGAGGGAGACTCTCAAGCAGGTTCCATGCCCAGCGTGGAGCCTGACGTGGGGCTCAATGTCATGACCTTGAGATCATGATTTGAGCAGAAATTAAGAGTTGGGCACTTAACCGACTGAGCCACCCAGGTGCCCCTCCCCTTGTTTTTAAAGAGTGATATGAATGGAGCTTCTGAATATACCCTGAGACTTTAGAAGTATATGATGCTGGCAATTATCATAAAAATATATTTCTAGAGAAATCTGAATAGTTGTCTCTTTAAAAAAGTTTCCTTGCAAAATCTCTAAGGGACACAAACAAGTTTCTAAGAATCAAGGGCTTGCCCCTCAACCTGTGCCATAAACTTCAATCTGAAACACCTCATACTGTACCTCATGCCTTCTCTACAGAACTTAGTGCCCCTTATTACACAGAGTCCTCCTGGGGCGAAACATACTCCAAAGTGATCTGAGGTATTTGGAATGGAGACAGATGAGGTACTGTTAGCAGAAATTGACAAATGAGTCTAATATTTATACAGAAATGCAAAGGACCAATGATGGTCAAGATAATCTTTTTTTTTTAATTGAAGAAAAAGAAGTTAGAAGATTTGCACTACCAGATATCAAGGCTTATTATAACAGTACTTAAGAAAGTGTGGTATTGGTATAAAGATTGACAATGTCTAAGATGAGGAAGTCTAATGGAATAGTGGAGAGTCCAGAAACAGATCCATACCTATCTGGAAACTTGATTTTTGACACAGGGGGCACTGCAGAACAAAAGAAAGAGATGCGAAATAAGTCAAAAAGAGAAAGACATGTATCATATGATCTCACTGATATGAGGAATTCTTAATTGCAGGAAACAAACTGAGGGTTGCTGGAGTGGGGGGTGGGGTGGGAGGGATGGGGTGACTGGGTGATAGACACTGGGGAGGGTATGTGCTCTGGTAAGTGCTGTGAATTGTGCAAGACTGTTGAATCTCAGATCTGTACCTCTGAAACAA
>NW_027903120.1:0-236 GCF_054177405.1 Leptonychotes weddellii | reverse complement strand
TTAATTTTCCTTGTATCTAATTAAACAAATTTATTTATATTTATAAATAGGTGATGCTATAAAACTTTTAGATGTTAGTCTAGTTTATGTCCACATTTTTCTCATTATGATTCTGACCAGTCAGCCATAGGAGTGAGACACTAAAATCATGTTCATTCTAAAAAACACTGCCCCTCCCTGGTTACAGCTGTTTAAAGGAGGGCCTACACTGATTCAACACTAGCAAGTTGCATTTC
>NW_027903119.1:0-236 GCF_054177405.1 Leptonychotes weddellii | reverse complement strand
TCTCAGACCTTCCTGGCAGAGGTAAGTTCCTTTTACACAGTCCTTTCTCTAGCATCATGTATGACATTGTTTATTTTTTTATTTTATTTTATTTTATTTTATTTTATTAGTTATGTTAATCACCATACATTACACATTAGTTTTTGATGTAGTGATCCATGATTCATTGTTTGCATATAACACCCAGTGCTCCACTCAGTATGTGCCCTCCTTAATACCCATCACCAGGCTAACCC
>NW_027903118.1:0-236 GCF_054177405.1 Leptonychotes weddellii | reverse complement strand
GGGGGTGTCCACAGCCCCAGGTGTTAGAGACGTAGAGGGGGGTTGTCCACAGCCCCAGGTGTTAGAGACATGGGGAGGGGAGGTGTCCACAGCCCCAGGTGTTAGAGATGTAGAGGGGGGGGTCCACAACCCCCAATGTTAGAGACCTAGAGGTGGGGGTCCACAGCCCCAGGTGTTAGAGACATAGAGGAGGAGGGGGTCCACAGCCCCAGGTGTTAGAAATGTAGAGGCAGGGG
>NW_027903117.1:0-236 GCF_054177405.1 Leptonychotes weddellii | reverse complement strand
GATTAACATAAGAATAAAAAAAAAATTAAAAAAAAAAAAAAGGTACCACCTTATTCTTTTACTCTCCAGGTGGGCTACACTAATCTTGATAAAAATATAACTTTGGAGTCATACGGTTTGAATGGCTAAGTCATTCACTTTGGTATGGGACTGAAATTTCCTCTCTTTTCTGGCCTTGATTTCCTTCTCTGTTAGCAGGATCTCAAACCTCTAACACTTCCGTGGGTCGTGGGATT
>NW_027903116.1:0-236 GCF_054177405.1 Leptonychotes weddellii | reverse complement strand
TGTAACCGCTGTGCTCAAACCACAAGACAGCCGTCATCTTACACGCCCCCTCCTGTGGCAGGCAGCGGAGTGTCCCTCACCTAGGAGCAGCTCCGGGTTTCTGAGCAGGGCAAGGCCCGCAACCATTGCTTTGTGGTGTTCACAGCACAGGTAACTCTTGTCAATGGACTGCCCTGGGGCCGTGGGGAGGTCCTCTGGAGCGTCAGCAGGCCGCTGCTTCTTCCTGTCCTTTTTCC
>NW_027903115.1:0-236 GCF_054177405.1 Leptonychotes weddellii | reverse complement strand
GTCTCTCATGGTTCGTCTACCCCTCCGATTTCCCCCACTTCATTCTTCCCCTCCTGCTACCTTCTTCTTCTTCTTTTTTTCTTAACATATATTGCATTATTTGTTTCAGAGGTACAGATCTGAGATTCAACAGTCTTGCACAATTGATAAGCATATACTTACTGCCATTTTGTTAATTGTTTTGTGGCTGTTTTTTTGTAGTTCTTTTTCTGTTACTTTTTGTACTCTCTTCCTCT
>NW_027903114.1:0-236 GCF_054177405.1 Leptonychotes weddellii | reverse complement strand
GGAGAAGCAGGCTCCCCGCTGAGCTGGAAGCCGGGCGCGGGACTCCATCCCAGGACCCTGAAATCATGACCTGAGCCAAATACAGACACTTAACCGATTGAGCCACCCAGGTGCCCCAACACATTCCTCTAACCCCCATATCTTCTGTAAACAGATAGTTAAATCCGGAGTCTTGATTAGATTCATGTTCATTTGGCAATAATTCTTTAATGGTAGTTCAGTGTGCATTCCTGCTG
>NW_027903113.1:0-236 GCF_054177405.1 Leptonychotes weddellii | reverse complement strand
GGAGGGCAGGGCGGGGAGGTGAGGGTGCAGGGGAAGGGTCAGTGAGATGGACCACTGGGACCTTGCTGGGTGAGGAGGAAGCCAGGCCGGGAGGGGAGTGAGGACCTGAGGGCAGTGAAAGGATTAGGGGGTCTTGCCTGGGCAGAGCTGTGGGAGTCGGCGCTACAGGGAGCGAGCTGGACGGACGGGAGGTGGAGGTCGTGGCCAGACAGGGTTGCACCCGGAAGTGCCCCGGG
>NW_027903112.1:0-236 GCF_054177405.1 Leptonychotes weddellii | reverse complement strand
TTATTGCCTATTCTGGACATTTAATGGAAGTGGAATCAATCATAAAACATTCTTTTGTAAGTGACTTACACTCACATTCTCAAGGTGCCTCTGTAATGTCGCATGAATTAGTACTACACTGCTTTTTATTGCCAAATAACATTCCATTGTATGGCTATTTCAAATTTTATGTCTTCATTCATCAGTTGATGGACATTTGCGTTGTCTCCATTTGGGGCTATTCTGAATAATGCTGC
>NW_027903111.1:0-236 GCF_054177405.1 Leptonychotes weddellii | reverse complement strand
GTATCTTATGGTTTTGGGTGCAATTGCAAATAGGATCGACTCTTTAATTTCTCTTTCTTATGTCTCGTTGTTGGTGTATATAAATGCAACTGAATTTTGTGCATTGATTTTATATCCTGCCACTTTGCTGAATTCCTGTATGAGTTCTAGCAGTTTTGGGGTGGAGTCTTTTGGGTTTTCCACATAAAAGTATCATATCATCTGCAAAGAGTGAGAGTTTGACTTCTTTGCCAATT
>NW_027903110.1:0-1494 GCF_054177405.1 Leptonychotes weddellii | reverse complement strand
TGAGATTCGAAGATTCTTTTGATGGCGGGACACAATGCAGTGACACTTGGAGAGGTCAAAGGCAGAGCTCCTTGCTGTTTACAGTGTCGGGCGGGGCCGCTGTGGGACTCAGAACAGGTAGCATCAAGCTGGGACTGCAGGGAGCAGCTTATGGACAGCGGAGAAGGGGGAGGGTAGCTAGGCTCTGTGGGCTCCCTATGGACTGGCAACGTGAATAATTTCTTGGGCTCTGGGGCATAGGGCCTGTCTCAAGTGACTCGGTGCGTGGCCCCGGGGACTTAGGGAGGCCCTTTGTGACTTGCAGCCCCATATAGGAGGGGGTTGGGGGGGAAATTTCATCAGCTACGTAGGAAAAGGAAGGGACCCTCCTGTAATCAAGGCCTCAAGACTAGGTCAAGATGGCGTTAAAAAAAACACCAAGCAAACGGGCTGTATTACACCACCCATTACCTGGGAGAACCATGGGCTTTCCCATAGATGGGAAAGCTGCCCACACCTTCCAGAGCAGCTCCCCGGGACGTCTGTGTCCCGTGGGACCCGCTGAGCCAGAGCACAGATCACCTCCTCTATCCCCCAGTGGAGGAGGGTGAGGCACGAAGCTGGAAGGTCTGGGAGGAAGACGTGCAGGGAGCCAGGCCAGCCCCAGACCCATGTCCTCTCTCCCACCTCCTTGGCCGGGGGCGCGGGGGGCAGAGCCGTCATTCTAGTTAGCTCTCCTGCAGCAGGATGGCTGGCCAGGCGTTCCGCCGGTGTTGTTCCTGCCCCGACGTGATGAGTACGGGAAGCAGCTGTTGTTGAACACAGCTCTGTGGGCACAGCCATGCCTGACTGGCTTCTATTAATTCCATTCATAAATCACGGATTAGAGTGGCTGGTGGTCAGAGGAAGGTGGCAGGGCTTGGGCACAGCCATCATAATGTCCATGGAGGGAAGTGGCTGGAACGTCGTCCATCTCCCCGTTGGCTGCTCCGATTTCCGTTACAAGGTTCAGATCTGCTCCGTGCTTTGAGGCTCTTGCCCAACCTGCTCCCCCCCAACCCCTGCATCTGTTCCAGCCTCCCCCCTCCCAAAGCTCTTGCTTCCCACTTCCTGAAGGACCGAGCAGACTCAGAGGGGCTCTGTCATTATCCTCCTGCTGAGGCTCCGAGTCAGGAACAGGCCGGGAGGTGCCAGGCCTGGCCTTGGGGCTCTGCATCAGGAGTCTTTGTGCGGCTCGGCTGAGGGCGACCTCGAGCCATCCGGCCCGGGGACGGGAGGGGGAGAATCATGCACTGTCTTGGTGCACCCTCTAAGCTCCTAGGCCCAGGGGCTACTGTTGTGTTGGTGCTTGCAGTTGGAGAGAGAGACAGAGACAGAGAGACAGAGAGAGAGAGAGGCCTCCGTCGCTGACACCTTTCAGACCCTCCCCACATCTTGGGTCTCGTGCAGGGTGGCTCTGTCACCCTCACTTATATTTCCTGAAGGATGAGCTACATCAGCTTTCTTTCTTTCTTT
>NW_027903109.1:0-236 GCF_054177405.1 Leptonychotes weddellii | reverse complement strand
TTACCTCTTTTCCACACACTCTTTCAATCTCATGAGTTCCCTGGAGAGTATCTCCATTGTATAAATTACAAAGAAAGGTGTATTAAACTTTTCTACTTTTTGTGAAAAATATAAGTAAGCTTTTGCCCAAATTGCCTACAAGTGTTTATTGCATTCTTCTTTGTAAATGTATGCCTTTTGTAGACCCTTCACACAGACACCACTGTTGATCAAAAACATAGTAGTAAGGGTTAATT
>NW_027903108.1:0-236 GCF_054177405.1 Leptonychotes weddellii | reverse complement strand
TTGCAGTGATTCATATTCATGCAGGATTGGAAGATGGGACATCTGTGAGAATCCTGACAATCCCAAATGATCAGAGCAGTCCCTATGCAAATATGGAAAGGGGAGAAGATTTTCAGTATCAACAGCTACAAAAAAGATGAGAGGTTGAAATGATTAGCATTTTTCAAGTGAGTCTACTATAAATTGGCTGCTATATATGCTAGACAGCATATGGGAAAGTGTTTTGTAAACTATAA
>NW_027903107.1:0-236 GCF_054177405.1 Leptonychotes weddellii | reverse complement strand
GGTGTTGGGTATGTGGGGGTGTTGGGTGTGTGTGGGGTGTTGGGTGTGTGTGGGGTGTTGGGTGTGTGGGGGGCTGTTGGGTGTGGGGGAGCTGTTGGGTGTGTAGCACGGTAAGGACAGAGATTAACAGAAAAGGGAAGGGAGAGCCGGGAGATGGCTCACGCAACAGGAATTGGCCTTCGAGCAGGAGAGAGGAACGGCATTAGGTCATCACGGCCATCTATGATTCCGTGGGT
>NW_027903106.1:0-236 GCF_054177405.1 Leptonychotes weddellii | reverse complement strand
AGGCTTGACAAATATTAATTGAATAAATAAATGAAAGGACTTAAGGAAGGCCTCTCTTCTTTTTGGATTATTAGAAAGGATAGACGATTCCTAGAGAGAACAGGAAAATAATCCAGAGAGGAAGATGCCCTATGGATGTTGCACAAATCAAACCAATGTCATGAGTTTGATGTGGGAAAGAATTTCCTAGCAAAGGGGGGAAAAGCAGAAGAACTTCTGAGCCTCTGGAACTATTT
>NW_027903105.1:0-236 GCF_054177405.1 Leptonychotes weddellii | reverse complement strand
TTTAAAAATTTAAAAAATAAAATAAAAACAATACTGGGGCTCCTGGGTGGCTCAGTCATTTAAGTGTCTGCCTTCAGTCATGGTCCTGGGGTCCTGAAATGGAGCCCCGCATCAGGTCCCTGCCCAGTGGGGAGTCTGCTTCTCTCTGCCTCTGCCCCTCTCACTCTGCCCATCTCCTCACTGGTGCTCTCTCTCTCTCAAATAAATAAATAAATAAAATCTTAAAAAAAAAACAA
>NW_027903104.1:0-236 GCF_054177405.1 Leptonychotes weddellii | reverse complement strand
TCGAGCGCGGGGAGCCCCATAGTGCCCGCGTCGCCCAGCCGGGGGACGCGCCTCCCCCAGCGCCCGGGAGGCCCGCAGCCCCGAGCACGCACGCGGCGGGACCCCGGCCGGGACCCCCGACGCCCGCCCGCTCCACAGGTGTGGCGCCGGCTCGCCCTCCGCGCGGTGTCCGCCGGCGCGCACGACTCCTGACCCGAGCGGGGACCCGGCCGAGGCGCGGCTGCTCCGGCGGCGCG
>NW_027903103.1:0-236 GCF_054177405.1 Leptonychotes weddellii | reverse complement strand
GGACCTCCCACCCACCATCAAAACAAGGCCCTTGACAGTAACAGAACTTTGGCCGCTGGAGTCCAGCCTTTGGATGTTGCACTAGTCAAAGGCAGGTTGGCCAGAGGGGACTTCATGGGGAGATTCGAGAGCCTGGTGGTTCCTGGGCTCCCAAAAGGCAGCCAGGTTTCTTTTTTTTTTTTTTTTTTTAATTTTTTTTTATTCTTATGTTAATCCCCATACATTACATCATTAGT
>NW_027903102.1:0-236 GCF_054177405.1 Leptonychotes weddellii | reverse complement strand
TCAGGTGAGACTAAATATGAGAGATTTTGTCTAGTATTTTTTTTATAGCTTGCAATATATATGAGTCATGCTCAATTTCTGTATTTGAGAAATAAGGTGCTGTAGAACATGTGTGTAGAGTATCCTCCCCATTATAAAAGCCTAATTCCATGAATTTCAAAATGCTAATATTATATTATTTAACTCTTACAACAAAGCTGCTGGGCAGGTATTTTTGTGTCCCTTTAATAGATGAG
>NW_027903101.1:0-236 GCF_054177405.1 Leptonychotes weddellii | reverse complement strand
TTTGTGTGATGGTAAATGACAAAGAAAGAATGTAAAGATGCATGCATATCTGCTTTTTCTAAAATCCATGATCACTGATAATGGGCATGACTTCTTTTTTTATTTTTAAAGATTTTATTTATTTATTTGACAGAGAGAGACACAGCGAGAAAGGGAACACAAGCAGGGGGAGTGGGAGAGGGAGAAGCAGGCTTCCCGCGGAGTGGGGAGCCCGATGCGGGGCTTGATCCCAGGAC
>NW_027903100.1:0-236 GCF_054177405.1 Leptonychotes weddellii | reverse complement strand
GGAGGGCAGGGCGGGGAGGTGAGGGTGCAGGGGAAGGGTCAGTGAGATGGACCACTGGGACCTTGCTGGGTGAGGAGGAAGCCAGGCCGGGAGGGGAGTGAGGACCTGAGGGCAGTGAAAGGATTAGGGGGTCTTGCCTGGGCAGAGCTGTGGGAGTCGGCGCTACAGGGAGCGAGCTGGACGGACGGGAGGTGGAGGTGGTGGCCAGACAGGGTTGCACCCGGAAGTGCCCCGGG
>NW_027903099.1:0-1494 GCF_054177405.1 Leptonychotes weddellii | reverse complement strand
ACTACAGTAAGGCGGGCGCCTGGGTGGCTCAGTTGGTTAAGCGACTGCCTTCAGCTCAGGTCATGATCCTGGAGTCCCTGGATCGAGTCCTGCATCGGGCTCCCTGCTCAGCAGGAAGTCTGCTTCTCCCTCTGACCCTTCCCCCTCTCATGCTCTCTCTCTATCTCATTCTCTCTCTCAAATAAATAAATAAAATCTTAAAAAAAAAAAAAGAAAAAGACTACAGTAAGGCATATGAATGACTTTTCAGACCCAGAGAAAAAGGGAAGATTCCAAAATCTTCCAGAAAAAAAAGCCAAAAGGCCAAAAAGCTAAAAAAAAAAAAAAAAAAAAGGCAAGCTACTTAAAAAAAAAGTCAAGAGGCACCTGGGTGGCTTGGTTAAGTGTCCAACTCTTGATACTGGCTCAGGTCATGAGATCAAGCCCCACGCCAGGCTCCATGCTGAGTGTGGAGTCTATTTGAGATTCTTCCTCTCCCTGTGCCCCTCCCCCATCCACCGTCAGGCACACACGTTCTCTCCCTTAAAAAAAAAAAAGTCAAATACAAGTTCAAAGGAAAGGAAAGGGAGAATGGAAACAAATCTAACGGAAAAAAACAGCTTTCTCTTGTTCTCTAAACTTGCATTCCGGGCGCCTGGGTGGCTCAGTTGGTTAAGCGACTGCCTTCGGCTCAGGTCATGATCCCGGAGTCCGGGGATCGAGTCCCACATCGGGCTCCCTGCTCAGCAGGGAGTCTGCTTCTCCCTCTAACCCTACCCCCTCTTGCGCTCTCTCGCTCACTCTCTCTCCCTAATAAATAAATTTTAAAAATCTTAAAAAAAATGCTTTAAATAAATAAATTTGCATTCCAACTCAGGGTGCAAACAGATTTGAATGAAAAAGGATACATATATTTCCAACCTAGAATTTTATACCCCACCCAAACTATAATAAAGTGGGAGGGTAGAATGAAGCTATATTTAGTTTTTAAGAACCCAAAAATATTTACCTCTTCTTCACCCTTTTAAGAGAACAACTGGAGGATGTGCTCCACCAAAATGAAGAGTCAACCAAGTAAGACAAAGACATGGGATCCAGGAAATAATGTCCAACTCGGGGATGTCCCAGGAAAACTTAGCACAGGCCTAGAGAGCAGCAGGCCCAGATTAAAGTAAGAGAGAAGACTTCAAGAGGGAGGGAAAAAAAGAAACAAAGCTTGTGAACTGATAGGAGTATGGACGATCCCATGGAACATTTGAAAAATACATATAAAATTAAGCATGTGACAAAGGTAATTATTAATTCTCAAAAATTTGGAAGTTTGTATGAGAAAGAAAATGCTAGTATATTACAAGGCTCTACAGTAAAAACATTTACGTATCACACTGTAAAAACTATTGACTGATATAAAAATTATGACATGATTTCATTGGGAGAGGGAAAGTGGTGGCTGCATGAGCTCAAGCATCAGTAGAGAATGTCTACAATTGGCTATCAAGAAATAGCAGGTCAGGG
>NW_027903098.1:0-236 GCF_054177405.1 Leptonychotes weddellii | reverse complement strand
GGCCTGCTGTTCCTCCAGCAGCATCTCAAGCCCAGGTCGGTCCCTCATCTGCAGCGCCTCATGGCAATTCTGGACGTGGCTCTGGATCACTGGGGCCATGCCCACAGAAATGTCCAGAATGCTTGCACATTGGTCCTCAGGGAGGCATAAAGAGGGGTGACATGAAGGACCAAAGGAGGGGGGCTGACCTGATGGAGGGTCTCTCTTACTTGTCAGGACTCATTCTCCACAATCTG
>NW_027903097.1:0-236 GCF_054177405.1 Leptonychotes weddellii | reverse complement strand
GGTGCCTGGGTGGCTCAGTCGTTAAGCATCTGCCTTTGGCTCAGGTCATGATCCCAGGGTCCTGGGATCGAGTCCCACATGGGGCTCCCTGCTCACCGGGGAGCCTGCTTCTCCCTCTCCCACTCCCCCTGCTTGTGTTCCCTCTCTCGCTATGTCTCTCTCTGTCAAATAAATAAATAAAATCTTTAAAAAAAAAAAAAAGAACTCTTATATTAGAATACAAATTCTGATTAAAT
>NW_027903096.1:0-236 GCF_054177405.1 Leptonychotes weddellii | reverse complement strand
TTGAGAGAGGATTTCCTTAGTTTACATTCCTGAAAGAGGAATTATTGGGCCAGAAGTCTGCACATTTTAAACTTTGATACATATTGCCCTATAGAAAGTTGTATCTATTCATAGTCCTGGTAAAAATATATGATGGTGCCCATTTCCCAAGTATCAGGCTCTTCACTGTTTTATTTTCATTCCTTTAATTACTGGTTCCGTTGAACATTTTTCATATATTGATACGCTAGTTACAT
>NW_027903095.1:0-236 GCF_054177405.1 Leptonychotes weddellii | reverse complement strand
GTGGTGACACCGAGAGCCGTGGGGCTGGAGGAGCGACCCTGGGGTGCCCTAGACCCTCCAGTGTCAGCACGGGGCCTGTGGGTCCTTGGGCCCGGACCCTCCAGTGTGAGCATGGGCCTGTGGGTCTTGGGGTCCCGGACCCTCCAGTGTGAGCACGGGGCCTGTGGGTCCTTGGGTCCCGGACCCTCCAGTGTGAGCATGGGCCTGTGGGTCTTGGGGTCCCGGACCCTCCAGTG
>NW_027903094.1:0-236 GCF_054177405.1 Leptonychotes weddellii | reverse complement strand
GGTTTCAGTTATGGAAGATGAATAAGTCCTAGAGATGTACTGCAGAGTACACTACCTATAGTTAACCATACTTAAAAATTTGTTAAGACAGTAGATCTTATGGTAAATATTCTTATCACAAGGGGGGAAAAGAGGGAAAGAGGATACTTTTAGAGGTGAGAGTTAATTTTATGGCATGGTTTTTTGTTTGTTTTTTTTTTAAAGATTTTATTTATTTATTTGAGAGAGAGAATGAG
>NW_027903093.1:0-236 GCF_054177405.1 Leptonychotes weddellii | reverse complement strand
GACCTGATTCACCTCTGAGTCCTTCCCATCTGACTGTTCGACACCCCTGATGAATGAATAAAGCTCACAGGGCCTGAACGATCAGTCACAGGAATGTGTGTTCCGTCTCTGCCAGGGGGGCCCCAGGGCTGTCACCCCCTCTGCTCCCGGGGACCCAGCCGCCACACAGTGATCTAGAAACCACCTGCGGAAGCAAGCCTGTGTCCCCACCCTCCAGCCCCTGACTCTGGCTGGGG
>NW_027903092.1:0-236 GCF_054177405.1 Leptonychotes weddellii | reverse complement strand
CTGCCCAAGTTCAGACCACACGTCCGTCATCTTTGGCCTGATTGGAGCTGGCTTTCTCCCAGGCTTTGTGGTGCTAATGGGAAGCGCGCCAATGCAAAGGGGTAGTCGTTTTACGGAGGAGTCTTCCCTGTGCCACGGTAAGAAACAGGCGTCCTCCGCCCAGGTCACTGAGGACAATTCCTGCGACCTTGGTGAGGCCGCCCGGCGCTCTGCACCAGCTCTCACCCAGGGAACTT
>NW_027903091.1:0-236 GCF_054177405.1 Leptonychotes weddellii | reverse complement strand
AGAGTGATGGGATGAACAAGGATGAAAGGCTGGATAGGCCCAGTTTATACTGTTGGTCTAATTAAACTGTGGCTACCAGGCCTAATTGCTGTAGGAATTGTGTGACTCCATCTTGGGTGGACGGCTGCCAGCCCTTTCTTTCTCAGTGCCCCTGAAGTCCAGGGTGGTGGCAGGCCCTGCAGCTGTCATGCTTGGACAGCATGATGACAGCAGCAGTGATTTTGATTCCCGTATTT
>NW_027903090.1:0-236 GCF_054177405.1 Leptonychotes weddellii | reverse complement strand
TATTCCCCTTTTTTTAGCTTAAATGACATGGCTTGATGATCCATCCTGAATTCAAGATGCACTTTTCCTTATATCATTTTGTGATCCATCCTCATGGTTTAGTTTTAAATGAGTGACTTAAAACATAACATGGTTTATCATGAAGATAAAAATACTCCGTGAGTCATACTTTGGGGCCTTGAGGACAAAGAAGCTATTACGTTTGGGTTTCTCTGAGAACTCTTGCAAAAGCCATA
>NW_027903089.1:0-236 GCF_054177405.1 Leptonychotes weddellii | reverse complement strand
TCAGGTGAGACTAAATATGAGAGATTTTGTCTAGTATTTTTTTTATAGCTTGCAATATATATGAGTCATGCTCAATTTCTGTATTTGAGAAATAAGGTGCTGTAGAACATGTGTGTAGAGTATCCTCCCCATTATAAAAGCCTAATTCCATGAATTTCAAAATGCTAATATTATATTATTTAACTCTTACAACAAAGCTCCTGGGCAGGTATTTTTGTGTCCCTTTAATAGATGAG
>NW_027903088.1:0-1495 GCF_054177405.1 Leptonychotes weddellii | reverse complement strand
AAATCAATTAATGGCAACATAGAGTCTCTAAGGGCAGAAATGAAAGGTGAATTGGCAGAACATAAAAATGCTATCAATGAGATCCAATCTAATCTAGATAATCTAACAGCTAGGGTAAGTGAGGCAGAAGAACAAATTAGTGACCTGGAAGACCATTTAATAGATAAAAAGGGAAAAGAGGAGGCCAGGAAAAAAAATTCACCCATGAAAATAGAATAAGAGAAATAAATGACACCATGAAACGTTCCAGCGTCAGAATTATTGGAATCCCTGAGGGGGTAGAGAAAGAGAGAGGACTAGAAGATGTATTTGAGCAAATTGTAGCTGAGAACTTCCCTAATCTGGGGAATGAAACAAACATTCAGGGGCACCTGGGTGGCTCAGTCGGTTGGGCGTCTGCCTTCAGCTCAGGTCATGATCCCAGGGTCCTGGGATCAAGCCGCACATCAGGCTCCCTGCTCGGCAGGGAGCCTGCTTCTCCCTCTCCCACTCCCCCTGCTTGTGTTCCCTCTCTCACTGTGTCTCTCTCTGTCAAATAAATAAATTAAAAAAAAAAAAGAAACAAACAAACATTCACCTCCTAGAGGCAGAGAGGACCCCTCCCAAGATCAAGGAAAACAGGCCAACACCCTGGCATGTAATAATAAAACTCGCAAATCTTTGAACCAAAGAAACCATCTTAAGGGCAATTGGGGGAAGAGATTCCTTACATACAGAAGGAGGAACATCAGAATAACGTCAGACCTATCTGCAGAGACCTGGCAAGCCAGAAAGGGCTGCAAGACATATTCAGGGTACTAAATGAGAAGAACATGCAGCCAAGAATACTTTATCCAGCAAGGCTGTCATTTAGAATGGATGGAAAGATGCAGAGCTTCCATGACCCACAGAAACTGAAAGAATATGTGACCAATAAGATGGCCCTGCAAGAAATATTAAGGGGGGTTCTAAAAAGGAGAAAGACCCCAAGAGTGATATACAACAGAAATTTATAGGGACAATCTATAGAAACAAGGACTTCACAGGCAACATGAAGACAATAAAATCATATCTTTCAATAATCACTCTCAACGTGAACGGCCTAAATGCTCCCATAAAACAGCACAGAGTTCCAGATTGGATAAAAGGACAGGACCCATCCATATGCTGTCCTCAAGAGACTCATTTTGAACCTAAAGATACATCCAGACTGAAAGTGAAGGGATGGAGATCCATCTTCCACGCCAACGGACCTCAAAAGAAAGCTGGGGTAACAATTCTTATATCAGACAAATTAGATTTCAAATTAAAGACTGTAGTTAGAGACACAGAAGGTCACTATATCATTCTTAAAGGGTCTATCCAACAAGAAGATCTAACAATTGTAAATTTCTATGCCCCCAACATGGGAACAGCCATCTACATAAGCCAACTGTTAACCAAAATAAAGAGTCATATTGATAACAATACGTTAATTGTAGGAGACCTCAATACTCCACTCTCAGCAATAGACAGA
>NW_027903087.1:0-236 GCF_054177405.1 Leptonychotes weddellii | reverse complement strand
TCAAGAATGGAACCCTCTGAGCTAGGATGGAGTGTGCGAGGATGCTGGTGGCTAGAGGCACTTTCTGACTCCCAGGTCTGGAGGGCTGTAACACTGTTAGGGGTGTGGGCCAAGACAGGTGTGGGGTTTTCCACAAGTCACAGAGGTGCCCAACATTAATGCAAGGCAGCCTGGGCCAGGAGCTGAATGTTGATACTCCCAAAAACCCCGCACTGTGCATTTTGAGTCCAGTACTT
>NW_027903086.1:0-236 GCF_054177405.1 Leptonychotes weddellii | reverse complement strand
GAAATTATAGGGCTTTTAGGAGAAAACATAGACTTAAATCTTCATGACTTTGAATTAGGCAATGGTTTCTTAGGTATACTGTCAAAAGTATAAGCAACAAAAGAAAAAAATTGGTAAATTTGGCTTTATTGATATTAGAAACTTTCAAAGGAACTGTGTTTCAAAAGACACCAGCAATAATGTGAAAAAAAAAAAAACCTACATAAGGAGAGAAAATATTTGTAAGTTATATATCT
>NW_027903085.1:0-236 GCF_054177405.1 Leptonychotes weddellii | reverse complement strand
TTTTTTTTTTTTTTAATTTTTTTATTTATTTATTTGAGAGAGAGAGAGAGAGAGAGAGAAACAGCATGAGAGGGGATAGGGTCAGAGGGAGAAGCAAGCTCCCCGCTGAGCCGGGAGCCCGATGTGGGACTCGATCCCAGGATTCCGGGATCATGACCTGAGCCGAAGGCAGTCGCTTAACCAACTGAGCCACCCAGGCACCCGGGAGGGATCTTTTCTTGACATCATGACTTTGG
>NW_027903084.1:0-236 GCF_054177405.1 Leptonychotes weddellii | reverse complement strand
AAGGAAACAAAGTCAGAATGTGGGCATTCTACAAGACAAAATGTCTGGTCTGGTCTTTTCAAAGAGTCTGTATCATGAAAAAAGTTGAGGGGGTAGGAGGACTGTTACAGAATGAAGTGTTTTGCTTACTGAATTTTCAAAAATTGAACACACCCATGTATCTAGCAGCTAGATCAGGAAACAGAACATTATGGTACTCTAGAAATTCTTACCCTCTTCCATTTATAAATTTTTTT
>NW_027903083.1:0-236 GCF_054177405.1 Leptonychotes weddellii | reverse complement strand
TTAATGATGTATGGTGATTAACATAATAAAATAAAATAATAATAATAATAATAATTCTCTACTTCATTCCTTACTATCAAATATAGTTTAGATGGATCAAAGATTTAAATGTAAAAAGAGTTAAAATGTAAAAGAACTCAAATAAAATGTGACTGAATATTTTTATAAACTCAGAGTGAGAAAAGCCTTTCTAAACTTCCAACCAGAAGTCCTAAAAGAAGAATTTGACCCATATT
>NW_027903082.1:0-236 GCF_054177405.1 Leptonychotes weddellii | reverse complement strand
GATGTAATCCTGGGTCCTAGGGAACCCAGCAGACAGTCCCCCAGCATACAACTGCACTTCCAGAAACAAAGACATCGAATTACATTAACTGTGGCCTACAATAGAAAATCAGTATCAAGAGTATCTGCTAGATGTTAATTTGAATAATGCAGAGTGAAGGTTCTCTCTGGACTTGGCAACCTACAGACAGTGAGGCGCACGAGATGACCCGCCATGGCCTGGCCGCTGGGGATGTG
>NW_027903081.1:0-236 GCF_054177405.1 Leptonychotes weddellii | reverse complement strand
CACAATGGATCCTTCCAGGTTTCCAATTTTCCCACATCCGTCCCATCTTCCATATGAACCATTCCCATTCCCTGATTCTTCCATGACTTTTTATACCTGCACATCTGTTTGGAGTGACCTTTTCCCTACCTCATCTGGAAAACTCCTATTCATACTTCAAAACTCAGCTCAGGTGTCACCTCTCATAGGAAGGCTTTCACAGCTACCCCAGCAGAGTTCATAACCTTTCACCTGCT
>NW_027903080.1:0-236 GCF_054177405.1 Leptonychotes weddellii | reverse complement strand
CCCTGCTCCGCGGGAAGCCTGCTTCTCCCTCTCCCAGTCCCCCTGCTTGTATTCCCTCTTTCGCTGTGTCTCTCTCTGTCAAATAAATAAATAAAATCTTAAAAAAAAAAAATATTTTGCCTAGACTTCTACTTACTGAACCACCAGGGGTATTTAAGTTCTAATTTAACACTTTGGGCATGTTTTTACAAAGTATTAGTGATGATAAATTAGAAGATAAAAGAAGGGGTACTCTG
>NW_027903079.1:0-236 GCF_054177405.1 Leptonychotes weddellii | reverse complement strand
TGTTGCTCTTCTTTTCTTCGATCTCCTGTTGAGTTTGTAGGTGTTCCGAATGGTTTGATCCCTATCCAGCTGAATTCCTGAGAGGAGACGAAATCCAGGTCTCCTACTCCTCCGCCATCTTGCTCCGCCCCCGCCTAGGTGCTATTTTTAACCCCATTTCACAGAGGAGCCTGAGGCTCAGAGAGGGTAAGTAACTTGAAAGAGGATGCATGGTTAAGAAGTAGAAGAACCAGAAT
>NW_027903078.1:0-236 GCF_054177405.1 Leptonychotes weddellii | reverse complement strand
GCAAATCCTCTTTAGAGAAATGTACCTTCACTCAAATGTCAAAAGAAACCCTGCACATAAAATTTCACTGAACAGGAGCTCAATAAAAACAATACTCACGGGGCGCCTGGGTGGCTCAGTCGGTTAAGCGACTGCCTTCGGCTCAGGTCATGATCCTGGAGTCCCGGGATCGAGTCCCGCATCGGGCTCCCTGCTCGGCGGGGAGTCTGCTTCTCCCTCTGACCCTCCTCCCTCTC
>NW_027903077.1:0-1495 GCF_054177405.1 Leptonychotes weddellii | reverse complement strand
TTCTCCTCTAGCCACCCCTCATTTATTTTTTTTAATTAATTAATAATTTTTTTTAAAGATTATATTTATTTATTTTAGAGAGAGAGTGAGCTCGAGTGGGGGGAGGGGCAGAGAGAGAGAGATGCCAAGCAGACTCTGCACTGAGAGTGGAGCCTGACATGGGGCTTGATCCTGGGACCCTGAGATCATGACCTGAGCCAAAATTAAGAGTTGGACACTCATCAACGGAGCCATCCAGGCACCCCTAGCCACCCCATCTTTAAATGGAAACAAATTTCTACCTTATTTATTTTCAAGGAAGGTATTTTCTTTGCCCTTATTCTGCAATCAGTAGTTATCATAAAAATATTTATGGGTCTTTGGCTCACCAGTATTTTTGGTAAACAAGGAATGTAAGAATATTTAGATTATAATTATTCCAACCACAAAGGGTTGTCACAGGTTTTAACCTTAGTACCTGCTCTTTTCTTCTGTAAGTGCACAGTACAGATGCTCATTTTAAATAGTAGCGATGCTATCATTGACTTTTAAGTAAACCATTGAAATCTTGGTAATTGCTTTGCCACTTTGAGGCATAATCTTTTTGTTAATGCAACAAAAAACTTCATTAAACTCAAATCTTATTAACAATATTGCAGCATTTCTTATCTTTTTCTGGATAAAAGGTGTTATGCTCAAAAGGCAGGAATTCGGTGATCATTTTGGATCTGCTTCCACTATCCCTAAAAAAAGAGACCGAGAGAATTTTTGGTCCTTTAGACCATCATAAACAAACTTTTGATAATATTTGGGACTGTTGCTTCTGTGTGGGTATTCTTGCTTCATCCTAAATTATAAAGGTTTACATTTTCTTGTACACAGATCTGTCAACATCGATTGGCCATGAATTTAATGTTCTTTGTAAATGCTAGTTTCTGAAATGATGGACTATTCAGTTATTCATATTACCTCTATTCTGATAGATTTTAGGTTTTCATCAGATCTGTCAAGAAAAAAAGGTCATTATAAAAATGAAGATGAAAATTCATATCTAATAAAAAAACTTTTTTTAAATTTTATTTTATCATGTTATGTAAGTCACCATACAATACATCATTAATTTTTGATGTAGTGATCCAAGATTCATTGTTTCTGTATAACACCCAGTGCTCCATGCAGTACATGCCCTCCTTAATACCCGTCACCGAGCTAACCCATCCCCCCACCCACCCCTCCCCTCTAAATCCCTCAGTTTGTTTCTCAGAGTCCGTAGTCTCTCATGGTTCGTCTCCCCCTCCGATTTCCCCCCCCTTCATTTTTCCCTTCCTTCTCCTAATGTCCTCCATGCTATTCCTTATGTTCCACAAATAAGGGAAACCATATGATAATTGACTTTCTCTGCTTGACTTATTTCACTTAGCATAATCTCCACCAGTCCCATCCATGTTGATGTAAAAGTTGGGTATTCATCCTTTCTGATGGCTGAGTAATATTCCATTGTATATATGGACCACAT
>NW_027903076.1:0-236 GCF_054177405.1 Leptonychotes weddellii | reverse complement strand
TCTCATTCTCTCTCTCAAATAAATAAATAAAATCTTTAAAAAAAAACAAACAAAAAACCATGCCATAAAATTAACTCTCACCTCTAAAAGTATCCTCTTTCCCTCTTTTCCCCCCTTGTGATAAGAATATTTACCATAAGATCTACTGTCTTAACAAATTTTTAAGTATGGTTAACTATAGGTAGTGTACTCTGCAGTACATCTCTAGGACTTATTCATCTTCCATAACTGAAACC
>NW_027903075.1:0-236 GCF_054177405.1 Leptonychotes weddellii | reverse complement strand
GTGCCAGTTTGAGCTGCCTTGAGTGGCAGCAACGAGCCTCGGGAGAAGCTAAGTGAACAGCTGCCCCCATCCTGAGTGTCGGCTCCAGGCTGGCTGTGCTTGGTCCCCCACAGCGCGGCTGCCTCTGGGTGCAGGGCTGGGGCATAAAAGCCTCTGAGTTCAGCTCCTCTGTCCCCCACCCGACTCCACCAACCAGGCCGGACATCTCGGCTCTGAGTTGCCTTTTGGATCTGTGG
>NW_027903074.1:0-236 GCF_054177405.1 Leptonychotes weddellii | reverse complement strand
CACAATGGATCCTTCCAGGTTTCCAATTTTCCCACACCCGTCCCATCTTCCATATGAACCATTCCCATTCCCTGATTCTTCCATGACTTTTTATACCTGCACATCTGTTTGGAGTGACCTTTTCCCTACCTCATCTGGAAAACTCCTATTCATACTTCAAAACTCAGCTCAGGTGTCACCTCTCATAGGAAGGCTTTCACAGCTACCCCAGCAGAGTTCATAACCTTTCACCTGCT
>NW_027903073.1:0-236 GCF_054177405.1 Leptonychotes weddellii | reverse complement strand
GGATGGGGGGGGTCACCTGAGGACACTTAAGGGGCCAAGGGGCCTCAGTAGGGAGAGCCTCTTCCGTGTGGCTGGCCGGAACATGACCCGCCACTCAGAATGTGTGGGTGCAGGGCAGCCGGAACAGGGTTCTTGTAGTTTAGTCTGCCAGACCTTTGACCAGCGGCGGCCGTGAGGAGGTGACTCCTGCGAAGATGAGCTGATGTTATTAAGCAGTCCGCCATCTCGGGAATTAT
>NW_027903072.1:0-236 GCF_054177405.1 Leptonychotes weddellii | reverse complement strand
AGAGACAAACCAAGAAACACACTTAACTAGAGAACAGATAGATGGTTCCCAGAGGGCAGGTGGGTGGGGGATGGGAGGAAGAGAAAAAGGGATGAACAGCACACTTATCATGATGAGCACTGAGTAAGGTACAGATTTGTCGAATCACTGTATCGTACCCCTGAAATTAATATAACACTGTATGTTAACTCTATTTCAATAAATGAACAGGAAAAAAAGCATTATGGCTGACATTT
>NW_027903071.1:0-236 GCF_054177405.1 Leptonychotes weddellii | reverse complement strand
TCTCATTCTCTCTCTCAAATAAATAAATAAAATCTTTAAAAAAAAACAAACAAAAAACCATGCCATAAAATTAACTCTCACCTCTAAAAGTATCCTCTTTCCCTCTTTTCCCCCCTTGTGATAAGAATATTTACCATAAGATCTACTGTCTTAACAAATTTTTAAGTATGGTTAACTATAGGTAGTGTACTCTGCAGTAGATCTCTAGGACTTATTCATCTTCCATAACTGAAACC